>NC_025993.2:80266917-80566917 GCF_000442705.2 Elaeis guineensis
CTGACTGGGAGAGTTCTTGACTGCAGGGGCAAGTTTTTAGCTTTGGCTCATCCTCAGCCACAGGAGAGCTCTATTGAGGTCACAGACCTTACTGCAAAGGCTGGCAGGCTCAGAGGTGCATTGGAGGGTGGTTATGAGTTATTGAGGAGAGAGATCAGAGGCTCGAGTGAGCATGCATCTACTCAGTTCACTGCTCTGCTTCAGTCTATTTCGAGAGCACTGAACGTTCTTGATTCCATTAGACTCACTCTTTCAGTCCAGTCTTTGGCCTCTCAACGTTCTCAGCCTCCTAGTTCATCTCGCTCACCTGCTCGTGCCAGCACCTCCACTCGTGGCAGAGGCAGACGGGGTAGAGGACGTGCTCTTGATCGAGATCCATCATCTCCTCACCCTATCTCTGATGACTCCGATCCATCTAGTCATGAGCTTTACTAGATCCTAGGTGTTAGTCTCTTGTTCTTTCTAGGATCTGTATTTTGGGCCATGTAATGACATTAGCTAGCTGACTTTTATGATATGAAATATGTATTGAAACAACTATATTTTTAATCATCTTTTAATCTACTCTTTGTAATGGTGTCTATCATCTCTTGGTTATATATCTTCTCTTTGTTGATAATTCATATCTATGGTAACCTATGGCATATTTTGGTTAATGATTGCTGTATTCAGGGGGAGCAAACATTAATGATTAGCACTAGAAGTTTGAAGAAACACTACAGAGAAAACGTATTCACAAAAAGAGGGGGAGTTAACAATGTTTGATGATGTCAAAAAGGGGGAGAAATTAAAGAAAAAGAAACATATCAAAAGCAAAATTATAAATTATTAAAGACTTGAAAATAAAATGAATGAATTGGGGAGAAATTAAAGAACAATATCAAAAGTAAAATTATTAAACATGCTCAAAAATACAATGAGTAAATTGCTAAGTACAATGCAAATGAGCAACCTTTAAAATTACTCCTTAAACATGCTCTGATATGCTTTAAAATTTAACTTGCTCTGATACATCTTAAATTTGACATGCTCTGATATACTTTACAATTAATTCTTAGACATGCATTGGTACACTTAATTATTTTTGCTCTGATACTAAAACTAAATAATCAAATGAGAATGAGCAAATTTTCAAGATACAACTTGCTCTGATAACAAAAATAAATTTTCTACTCTAACACCAAAATTACATAATCCAATGAGCAAATTTTCAAATCTTTAAGCAAATGGGCAAACTTTTTATGCAAATGAGCACTTGTATCACATACCAAAAGAATCAATCTTCTTCTCAAGCAAATGCACTTATAAGTTAGTAATAAATCTACTTTTTATCTTCAAACTACTTATAATGCATTCTTTTGAAATTCATGATTCACATAGATACTTTTGTTCAAGTGTTTTGTCATCATCAAAAAGGGAAAGATTGTTGCTCCTTAGATTGATTTTGATGATTACAAAGCAGTTGAAGGGGTACCAATGATTTTCACTTGAAAAAGACTTATTGCTCTTCAGGGGCAAAATTGTAATTTTACCAAAACTCTGATTTGATAGTATCAAATGATAGAACAAAAGATTTGTGATCCAATGATAAAAATTTTATTGATTTTGGACTTATATTTTGAAAGTTATGTATGTTTGAAAATCATGAGTCGACCCGTGAGTCAACTCATGGCACAATAAGCTGATTGGCACGCAGATTTTTTGTTGGCACACCCTGTGAGTCGACCCCATGGGGTCGACCCCCAAAGCATGAGTCGACCCATGAGTCGACCCCTGCAGTTTTTAGGTCAAAAATCACAGAACCTTATTTTCTGGTGATTCTCTGATGTTCTTCCACAGAGGTCGACCCATGAGTCGACCCCCAGGCATGAGTCGACCCCTGTGATGGAATTTTTCTGCAACGGCTAGTTTTTAACCCGTTTTAAGTGCTTTTAATGCTCGTTTAAAGTGGTCTAACGGCTCTTTTTCAGTCTAAAATATTTTTCACTATTTCTTAAAGCTATAAAAGGGACAAAAATATAGAAATCAACAACAAGAACAAGGAGAACAAAAGAAGAATAAAAAGAAGAAAAAGAAAGGATTCAAAGAGAGAGATTTTGAAAAAGAGATTTCAAGCCAACGTTTCAGCCCTAAGCAAGTGCTCATTCAAATCTTTCAAGAAGCCTTCAATCCAAGCTTACCAACTCCTCAAGCGCTCAATCAAGTCTCCATCCACCTTGAGGAAATCCAAAAAGGGTCTTCTTCTCTTGAGTAAAGTGTATTTAAAGTTATATTCGCTCATTAAAGGAGCTTTTCTTGTACTTATTTGTGCTATAAATTATTTTACTCAGTTTGAGTGATTGTTTTTGTTTTGGAGGGGTTCCAAAACAAGAGAAGGTTGATCCGAACCTGGAATCGGAGTGTATTGGGTTGGCTTGTACCCGAAAAATAAGTGGTCTAGCTTGGGATAGCTAGAGTCGGAGTTTCTGACGTTTGTATTCGGGTTGAATACAAGATTAGTAGATTGGAATTCCCAAGTAGGAGCTTGGGGAGTGAATGTAGGTGCAAGGTTGGCACCGAACCACTATAAATCCTTTTGTTTGTGGTGTGCATAATTGCTTCTCTTTAACTCTTCATTATTTTCTTACATTCTTGCTTTTGGTAGTTAGTCTTGAATTAAGTTTACACTCCACTTTCATTTAGCTATTGACAAATATTTTTCATAAGTCATTAGTTAAGTTCTAAAATTTTTAGAAACCCAATTCACCCCCCTCTTGGGTTGCATAGCTGGGCAACAAAGGGAGGGTGCTAATTTTGGGGGAGAGGATCTTTGGAGGATGGTAATTCACGTGAAGAGAGTTCTGTCTGAATTTTGGCATCAATTTCTTCCTTCCTAAGCATGGGAGCTTTTTCATGGTGTGGCGCTAATTGGCATGGAAGCATCCTTTCCCACATGAACCACTGCCATCTGAAGGGTCCCTGTTGTGAGATCAGATCTTGATGGCCTCCCTTGCTTCCCTTCTGAAAGAGCAATGCCCCAAGGTATTCATCCATCTTACCTATAGTGCCTGATATGAATGCAAAGTGGAGGATCTGTCCATCCAGATATTATGAAGCAACTGATTCCAAAAATTTCAGCAACCTTGGTCAAGTCTCCACCATGCATCAAGGTAATCATAATAGTTATGAAAATTTTAAAACAAAATCTATTCAATTTCTTCCTGGCAATCCAATTTGAGTCAGATTTTTTTCTTCACACCACTCCTACTCTTGAAGTCTCAATGGATGCACCGATTCTGAGTTCACCTCCCAGGTCAAATGCAAGTGATTCGGAGTCTAGCTCCCCCCCTTCAGAGATTGGAGGGTCCTACAGCTGTCACCCTAGACTTAGCTTTTCGGATTCATCAGATGGCGTATAGGTAACTCCAAAATTTTCTTCTTCTGGCTGATACAAATTAAGTGGAAGAAATGACCCATATTGCCCAAACCAAAGATGCAATCACAGCATTCACTCGGATAGATTTAATATTTGCTCCCCCCTCCTCTTTCCTCATGCCTTCAGTCATTCTTTTTTTTTTAGGCCGGCCAATACCTTGCCCTCTTTCATAATAAGATGATGGTGGCTCAAACTGAATTGGCAAGCGCTCGATCTGAGGTTGAAGGGTCCACAGCCAAGGCCCAAAAGGTTGAAGCTGCGGTGGAGCATCTCTAGAAGGAGATAAGAAAGCTCAAGGCTGACCTCATAATTGCTGAAGCGGCCCGAAAGTTGGTGGAGTTAGCTGAAGCACTGAGAAATGTTGCCGAAGTCTGTAAACTTGCAGCTGAAATGATGCTTCGAGAGGCTGAATCTGCATGCCAAAAGGCTGAAGAGGAGTGAGGAAAAGTCGAAATTGAGCTCCTAGAGGTGAAGAACAAACATGCAGAGGCTGGTCGAACTACTATTGAAACTTTCCATTCTTCCCTCGAGTTCTCCAAGGAGAAGATCAACTTCTCCACCAAAGCATAATTTTTAGGGCAGGAGGTGGTCTGAGAGAAAATAGCTGCTCATTACCCCGACCTGGATCTCTCCTTCCTGTACGAGGAAGGCTCGAATGGAGAGAGGATCACTAAAAATGTCGGCGGTGAAGGGGTGCACGTGAAACCAGCGATTGAAGTTGCAGCCCGAGTTGAGCCGATAACTTTAAAGGATTCTCTTTAATCAGAGTTCAGAGGCATCGATACTCATGTCGCCAAAGTGGTAGGTCAGCTCGAGCCCACTGGCACCAAGCCTCTTTCAGAGGCTTCTTCGACTGACGTTGTTACCTCTTGATGTACTTTTGCTTCTTTCCATCGATGTAAAACTCTTGTTAATGAATGAAATTTTAGTTACCTTTGTGTTTTATTGGTTGGTGATTGTTGGGACATATTTCATTCTAGTCTGATCAATATTCTGGATCCATGCCTGTGCTCATGGCTCTTCCAGTGACACCTTGAGTGAAGGCCTTGAAGGAAGAAGTAGAGAGGGCACGAAAAGAGGCTGTCGAGGCTAAAAATAAACTAATAAAAATGAAGAAGAATTGCAATAAAACTTTAGCCGAGGTTGACCGTCTAAGGGCATCTTCGAAAAAGACTTGCATGGAATACCTCACGGAAAAGCATGGGCTGATTGAAGAATGCGATAGACTTGCAAGGGCCACAAGTGAGGCAAGATGGGGTTCCACAGCTAGAATCAATGCTCTCTAGGATGAACTTCATTTAGCGAACAGTACTCTTGACAACCTTGATAAATCACTAAGAAGGGAGTGGTTGAAAAATGCCAAACTTAAAGAGCAGGCCACTTCGGCATGGAGAGCTAATGGTTACCTCCTGGAATCTTTAAAGGAGGAGCAGAAGAAAGCAGCTGATCTTCATATTAAGTTACTTAAAAGTGAAGGAGCAAAGAAGTTTGTTGAGAAATGACTTCTTGGCAAGGAGGTCCTGATTGACATCATCCGTTCCAAGGCGAAGACTCAAGTAGTGTTTATATCTGATCTTGCTTTTGAAGTTGGCTTTGGGGAGTGCAAGGCTCAAATCGCACAACATTTTCTCAAGGTAGATGTTGGCCTTCTGGAGATGCTGTATTTTGGAGATTCTAGTGTCCCTAGCATCAAGGCCCGGCCATCCAAAGTTCCACTGTTGACTATACAGTTGCCGAACTTATGCCTGCGGAACCTTCCTCATATTTCATGCATAGTTCATTTCTTTTGTAGCTATTAGATCATTATAACTTGAAATATTGTAACTGAATATAGAATATAAAAATTTCCATTTTACCTTTTTACTTGAGTTTCTTTATTTTAGTATGATTCAAACTTATATGATTTATGAAGAAAAACTCGTGAGGTCTCGTGGATAGACTATAGCTTGAAAGGTCTTTGGAGACCAACTTTTGTCTTTCATGTGACATCGATCACTGACATACCCTTTTGGGAGGATTTTTAGGCTAGAACCCATTTCCTAAGCAGTGGATATCTTCTTCTGATGCTGTTCACCAAAAGGTGAAGGGCCATGAAGGGCAATCAGGGATTCTTGTAGGTAAAATCATTTTTCTTCCTTGCCGAAGCTCTTCACCAGCATAGGTTATTTAATTAAGATGGGTAAACTTCATACGATTGTCGCTCTTTCTGATTCATAGCTTGGCCTGATGAGCTTTGAGGGTCCTCGTTAATTAGCTCTCCAGAGATTTTTTAAAACTGAACCTCTGCTTCTCGTGCGACTAGGATCTTCATTAGTTCCATTCATTAATAAATGAGGGGCCTTTGGGGATCCTCACAGGTTAGCCCCCGCATCTTAGTCATCAAGATTTTCAGCCCACATCGACCAGGTCGGTAAGTCATAGAGATTAACGGACTAAGGGTCCACATTAGTTATCCTTTTGGAGGTCTTTATAGGTTAGCCTTCGCTTTTCGATCAGTCAAGATCTTCATAGATGTTGGTTCGCAGAGGAACGAGCTCGGCCTTCGAGGGTCGGGGATCCTTTTAGATTAGCCCCCGCTTTTTGACTGTCGAGGTCTTCAGTCTATGCTGCATTTTAGGGGTTCTTTTATATTAGCCCCCACTTCTCGTGTGACTAGGGTCTTCGTAGAAACTATTTGCTGAAGAGCAAAAGGCCATTAAGGGTCCTTAATGGTTAGCCCCTGCTTCCTAGCCACCAAGGCCTTCAATTTACTAATCTAGGGTAATGATGAAGCTCTATAAAAAAGAAATATCCAAAGAGAAATTTTGTTATGTGAATAGTAATAATACATTATTGATAATACATCTATAAATTTTTTGAATTCCATGAGCGAGGAAGAGACGCCCTGTCCAGTTGTTTCAGATGGTAGGTTCAAGGTCGGACGACTTCTTCTACCAAGTAAAGGCCTTCCCAATTTGGAGATAACTTGCCCTGATCTGCAGGTTGGGATACTTTGGTGCACTGCAGGACCAGATCACCAGCTTTGAACTCCTTTGCCTTGACATGGGAGTTACAATATCTAGCCACTCTCTGTTGATAAGCAGCCATCCAAATTTGAGCTCTCCCCTACACTTCTTCAAGTAAATATAAGTTTGCCCTAAGTTGTTCTACATTGCTTTGATCATCATAACTTTCTACTCGAGATGATGGGAGACCGATCTCTACTGGGATAACCACTTCGATACCATAGGAGAGAGCAAAAGGGGTTTCTCCCATCGGTGTTCTTTGAGTTGTTCGATATGCTCAGAGCACATTATATAATTCATCAACTCATAACCCCTTAGCTCGATCCAGTCTGGCTTTCAAGCCCCGTAGCAAGGTACAGTTCATCACCTCAGCTTCTCTATTAGCTTGCGGATATCCAACTGAGGTGAAGTGTTGAGAAATTTTGAGACTTTGATAGAACTCGATGAATTTAGATCTAGAGAATTGGCGGCCATTATCTATGATTGAAACCTACAGCAAACTAAAGCAACAGATGATTAACTTTCATATGAAGTCCTTCACTCTAGCTTCGGTGATTGTGGCAAGTGGTTCAGCTTCTACCCACTTTGTAAAGTAGTCAATGCTACAAGTAGGAACTTTCTTTGGCCTGATGCTAGTAGGAAAGGACCTAGAATGTCTATGCCCCACTGTGCAAATGGCCAGGGAGAGCTAATTTGGTCCAGTGGGATAGTTGGTTGGTGTTATATATTAGCATTCTTTTGGTAGCAATCGTAATGCCAGATGAAGTTTTCTACAACTTTTTGCATGTTGGGCCAATAATATTCTTGTCGAAGTATTTTATAAGCTAATGACTTTACACCAATGTAGCTTCCACAAATTCCTTCATAGACTTCTCTTAGAGCATAATCTACCTCAAAAGGATGTAGACACTTCAGGAGTGGGAGAGAGTAAGATCTCTTATACAACTTGCCCTCATACAAGAGGTAACGAGATGCTTGGTACTTGATTTTTCTTGCTTCTTTTGAATCTAAAGGCATTGTCCCATCTCATAGGAAGCTAATGAGGGGGTCCATCCAGCAAGGCTCATCATTGACCTGGAGGATAGAGATCAGTTCTTCAATACTTGATCTTTTCAGGGCTTCAAAGAATATCTTTTGGGGGAGATCCTTCGATGTCAAGGTTTCCCACTTAGACAATAAATCAGCTCTAGAATTCTCATGGTGGGGTTAGATTTTCATATGAACGGTGAACTAAGTCAGGATCTGATATTGCAATCTCTTCCAGACTCTTATCAATTTGTAATCAATTATCATATGAACAAATTGGACACATCATTGCCAGAGCTACTTAATGTGCTTAAGGTAGTAGAAACCCACATTAAGGGAAAGAAGAGTAATGTTCTTCTTGTGAACAAGAAGAAAACTGGCAAGAAGGATTCGAAACAAAAATTGAATCTTAAGATTAGCACCTTTAAGAAGAAGAAGGCAAAGGATGTCACCTGTTTCTACTACAGCAAACTAGGACATTGGAAAAGAAATTGTAAGAGTTTTCCTGCAAGCATGAAGCAGGGTGCAAGCAATGTATAAAAGGATATGTATATGATTCAAATTATTTATTATTAAGTCATTCAGCTAGTGATACTTGGATATTAGATACCGCTTGTGTTTCACACATCTACAAATCTTTGCAGAAACTATAGAAAATTTGAAAGTTGAAGAAAGATGATTTTAAGCTATTTGATGTTAGTAGAGAGATCATATACACCGAAGCTATAGGCATCTACCTACTAAAGTTACCTTCCGACAGAGTTCTGAAACTAAAAAATTGCTACTATATGCCAAAGATAATTAGGAATATAATATCTATATCCTTCTTATTAAGATAAGATTTTGAAATAAATGTAAAGGGCAATAGTTGCTCTATTATTTATTCTAATAAAATCTTTGACATTGATTTGATTGAAAATGGTCTTCTAGTTTTGTCACTTAATGATGGAATTTTTCATATTAATATGAATATGAAAAGAAAAAGAGAGGATATCAATGAGACATATCTTTGGTATTGTCATCTTGATTATATCAGTGAGTCAAGAATAAACAAGTTGTATAAAGATATATTCTTTGACTCTTGTAATTTTAAATCATATGGGACTTGTGAATTTTATTTTATGGAAAAGATGACTAAGACTCCTTTTGTTGGATATGGAGAAAGGGCAAACGAGTTGCTGGCTCTTGTACACTCTGATGTATGTGGGCCTATGATGACTCAGGTTAGAGGAGGATACTTCTGTT
The DNA here is from genome assembly GCF_000442705.2 of Elaeis guineensis. Taxonomy (NCBI): domain Eukaryota; kingdom Viridiplantae; phylum Streptophyta; class Magnoliopsida; order Arecales; family Arecaceae; genus Elaeis; species Elaeis guineensis. The sequence goes on from NC_025993.2 coordinate 80,275,609, forward strand.
TCATCATTTTTATTGATGATCTGTCTAGATTCGGATATGTATTCCTTATAAAATATAAATCTGAAGCTTTTGATAAATTTAAAGAGTATCAAAGCTTGATTGAGAAATAAATTGAAAAAAATATTAAAGTCATTCAATTTGATCGAGGAGGAGAATACTTATCTAATGAGTTTCTTGATCATCTTAAGTCTAAAGGTATTCTTTCTGAATGGACCCCTCCTTATACACTACAATTAAATGGTGTAGAAGAAAGGAGAAATTGCACCTTGTTAGACATGGTGTGATCCATGATGTGTTTCACTGAATTACTAATATTTTTCTAGGAATATATTCTGGAAACTACTGCATATGTTTTAAACAGGGTGCCTTCTAAAGCTATTTCTAACACTCCATATAAATTATGGAAGGGTAGAAAGCCTAGTCTTAAGCATCTTAAGATTGGGACTGCCCAGCTCATGTCAAAAATAATTTTGGACATAAGTTAAGTGCTAGATCTGAAAAATGTAGGTTGTAGGTTATCCACCGGAGAGTATTGGATACTATTTCTATATGCCTACTAAACAAAATATAATTGTTAGTAGGCATGCTACTTTCTTGGAAAGAAAATTTATCCAAGAAGGAGACAGTGGGAGGATAATCAAACTTAAAAAAGTTAATAACCTACAAATAAATATGGATAGTCCTCAAGAAATTTCTCAATCAGAAGTATCAAATGAAGAAGTACATCCACAACACACACCTCCTCTCTGAAGATCAGAAAGAGTTCATCGTATCCCTTTTAGATATGGCTTTGCCATTGAAAATGACAATGAAGCCAGTATCGTTGAGAATGATGATCCACTGATATATTCAGAAGCTATCATGAGTAAGACGCTGATAAATGGCTGGAAGTCATAAAATCTGAAATGAACTCCATGATGATCAACCAAGTATGGACTTTGGTTGATTTGCCTGAGGATGTAACCCCGATAGGCTATAAATAGATCTTCAAAAAGAAGATTGGAGCAGATGGCCAAATTGATACTTACAAGGCTAAGTTGGTGGCGAAGAATTTCAAACAAAGATACAAAATTGACTATGATGAAACTTTCTCACCAGTGGCTATGTTCAAATCCATTAGAATTTTGCTTGCAATAGCTGCATACTATAACTATGAAATCTGATAGATGGATGTCAAGACTATTTTTCTCAATGAAAATCTTGAGGAAGAAGTCTACATGACACAACTAAAGGGATTTGTCAAATGAGAGAGCAAATCAAGTGTTCAAGCTAAGAAAATCTATTTATGGATTAAAGCAGGCATCAAAGAATTGAAATATCCACTTTGATGTTACGGCCAAACAGTTTGGCTTCATTAAAAAATGTGGATGAACATTATGTGTATAAGAAGATAAGTGAGAGTATCATTATCTTTTTAGTTCTTTATGTAGATGACATATTACTAATTGGGAATGATGTCCCAATATTTCAATCGATCAAAGCATGGTTATCAAATCAATTTTTCATGAAAGACTTGGGAGAAGCATCCTATATACTAGGTATTAGGATCTATAGAGATAGATCTAAAAGGATATTAGGTTTATCCTAATCTAGGTACATAGACCTTATGATGAAGAGATTCAACATGGAGGCAAGTAAAAAAGGTTACTTGCCAATGAGTCAAGACAAATGTCTCTTTAAGAAGATGTCTCCTAAGGCACAAGAAGAGGGAGGAAGAATGAATTCTATCCCTTATGCTTCGACTGTGATATCTATAATATATGTCATGCTATGTACCAGGCCTGATGTGGCTTATGGTTTAAAAATAGCTAGTAGATTTTAGGATAATTCAAGAGAAGAATATTGGAAAGCTGTGAAGAATATTCTTAAGTACCTGAGAAGAATTAAAGATGTTTTTCTAATCTATAGAGGATCCGAGCTAAAACTAGAAGAATATACTGATTCTATTTTTCAGTCTGATCCAGATGATAACAAAATAATATCTGAGTATGACTTTACCTTAAATGGAGGAGTAGTGAGTTAGAAGAGTTTCAAATAGTAGACTGTAACTAACTCAACCACTGAAATAGAGTACATCACTGCTAGTGAAACCGTCAAGGAAGCTATCTCGATGAAGGAATTCATCATTAAGTTAGGAGTAGTTCCTGAAATTGAATGATCCATACCATTTTATTGTGATAACACTGGAGCCGTTGTTCAAATAAAGGAGCCAAGATCTCAGCATAGATCCAAGCATATCCTCAGATGCTACCACCTCATTTGAGAGATTGTTGAGAGATAAGATGTATCTATTGAATGGGTTGAGATAAAGAATAATATAGCAGATCCATTCACTAAAGTCTTATCATTGCAGCTATTTGATCGCCATCTTGATAATATGGGTTTAAAATATAGGGGCGATTGGCTTTAAGTGCAAGTGGGAGAATGAAAGATAGGTGCCTTAAAGCCAATCGAATTTGTGTTTCGATGGTACTTATCTTTGTAAAATCCCAACTCATGTATTGATATTTATATATTAATAAAGATATTTTTTGATTCATCATTTATAGTTCTATGTTTAAAAGATAATGATGAACTTCATAAATTAGGACAATGATTTTGGGGTCATGAAGTGGTCATCCCTATAAGACCCGAAACCCAAAAACCCTAATCTAAAATCATTCTTAGTCATAGGAGCATTGAGTTAGAGATCAATATTTCAGATAGACTGGCACATCATATGTATACTCAATGTAGAGGGTAGCTGATCTTATAAGTCACTTGTGTGAGATACTAATACAAGGATGTGGGTACTCATTAGGTAATGAGTTCACTAAATTGATCTACTAAAATAGAACTTCTTATGGAAGTCTTATATACATGTCAAAAGAAGGTTCTCTAAGTAGGAGTTATGCAACTGATCCATAGACCTGAGATCACGATGAGATCTTATTCATATAAATCCATATTTTGATTCATACTCACTCATGCCTAAGTCATGAACGGGATGTTTCAGCTATGGTAGATTGTGTATGAAGGTCATAAGTACGGTCAATAAAGAATCGATCACTCTTGGTAAGAGAAGTTGTCATCCTAAGCTATCTCATCAAATGATAACTCAGAAAGTCTTTGATCAAAGTAGAAGAAGATTAGAAATAATTTTTAATACTTCTTTAATCGAGTCTTCATTAGCAAGATGAGATCCACATGAATAATAATTAGGATTTGACTTAATTCCATACCCATCACTTATTCGTAATGAAGGTCGATCAAAAGATTGAATTGCACAGTAACTCATCACTGAAAGATATTTTCAATATTCTCATTGAATTTTATATCTTTTAGATAGGCATAATATATTGCTAGATGTCAATCTTGTCTTGTAGATTTTTATGAATTAAAGAGTTTAATTCATGAGTCAATTAGAAAGAATTCTAATTGGGCAACATGGGTCAACATGCGATTTGACCTAAATATATTAGATCGGCTCTAATCTAACTTGGTCAGCATACACCTAGACCTACTGCCTGCTAGATGTTTAACCCAATGGGTCACACACACCAAGGAATTGATCAAATAATCAATTGGATTCATTCTATGAGTCAATTGAACCTAATTGGGTGGCTAATTAACAAGCTAATACTTGTTGGCTAACTCAAGCTTAGATTTGAATTAAATCTTATTTAATTGAGCTTACCTATTTATGTAGGACCCTGATTGGATTGAGTTTAAAGGGGGTAGCAAAGTTTGGGAATCCCCAAGCCTTATCCATGTATCAAATCCAAGGTGGCTTGGACTCTGGGCATGCCAAGTTTGTGCGACGAGATAAAAGTAACATGCAAAAGGACCAAAAGTCCTTCTACACATTAATCACTTATTCTTAGATAAATTTTAGATAGATAAGGAAACCTTCCACACCGCTTGAATTCTGATAAGATCAGGATTTAATTTTTTAATTGGCTTGGAGTCTTTATGTGGATGCCAAACTTGGAAGGATGCCATAAAAAATAAAACCCTATATTGTTTTGTTCGGTTAAGAGGTTTTGAGAAATCCTTTTAACCTAAAACTAAGATCCATTGGAGCCCTCTCAGCCCTCTATCTAGATGGCACAAACTTTAAAGTTTTTCATGGCCAGATGGGGCATCAAATGCCCCTAAAATCTTGGTGCATGTGAGATGAAGCAATGCGAGGAGTTGCGACTTCATGCTAGAATTTCTTCTCATTGGGATGTAGTCACACCTCAAAATTATGCCAACAGAAACCTCATTCAAAGAACTTTTCAGATGGCAAAATCAATTTTTTTTTTATTTAAGGAAGGGTATTGATCCCATCTTCGATTGCAGGCGGATGCGAGCAGAGCCTGAATCAATGTATCAAAAAATTAAGAGTCCTTCTCAAATAAGTATCTTAATTTTTTGATATGCTAATTTGAGGGATACATGAAGAGGCATATCTAAACCCTTTTCTATGCCCCTTCTCATCCTATAAACAGGACTCATACTGAGAGTTCAAGGCACTCAATTCTCAGACAAATCAATCCCTTTCTCTTTCTTGTGTTGTTAGGACGTAGCTCTTTTATTAAGACAAGTCTGCTGATTTTAAGACAAGGCTTAGGAGGAAGTGATTTAGACAGTAAAGAGAGTGGGAAAGAAAGGCTAAGGGTTCATTTGAGAGGGGTCTTGGTCCAGATTAGGCTAAAAGGCTCAATTAGTGAAGCAGTTTATAGACAAAGTTCTGTCGGAGTAATTCTTTGATCAACTTTCTGTGTAGATCAACAATGGAGGACTCATAATTGGAGATCTTATGCAATCGATTACCAGCTTCTTCCCTTTCTTCATCAACTTAATAGGTATGAGTTCTATGCCTATTAGTTATTTTGACTGTATATATAAGGGGGTCCTAGGATTTTGGGTTTCTGGGAGACTTGAGTTTCATATGAAAAATTTTAAAATCTATCTTCTAATGTGCGCCTTGAAACACAATAGAAATATTTTCTCCTGAGGCAATGCTCTTAGAGTTGGAACATACATTTTGATAAGACGATCAAAACGTATGGCTTCATTGAGAATGGGGAAGAATAATATATCTATAAATGGACTAATGATTCTGTAGTTGTATTCCTTGTGTTGTATGTGGATGACATTCTCTTAATCAAAAATAACGTCCCTGCATTACAGGGAGTAAAAGTATGGCTGTCATCTCAATTCATCATAAAGGATTTAGGAGAAGCATCTTACATCCTATGAATGAAAATCTATAGAGATAGATCTAAGAGGTTGCTTGGATTGTCTCAATCTACGTACATAAAAATCGTGCTGAAATGGTTCAGCATGGAGAATTTCAAGAAAGGCTGTCTTCTGATAGGCCATGAAATTACTCTCTAAAAAGGATTGTCCAACAACTCCTTAAGAGAAAGAGCATATGAGTAGAATTTTATATATTTTGACAGTGAGATCTATAATGTATGCGATGACTTGTACGAGATCGGATGTTGCCTATTCACTAGGGGTAGCAAGTAGGTATTAGTCTGATTCGGATGAGAACCATTGGAAGGTTGTAAGAATCTTCCTTAGGTATTTGAGAAATACTAAGGACCAATGGCTCATTTATGGAGAATCTAACTTAAAACTTATGGGATATAATAATTTTAGTTTTCGATCGGATCGAGATGATAGTAAAAGTATGTTGGATTATATTTTATCCTAAATAGAAGAGTGATATATTGAAACAGTTTTAAGCAATACACTATAGCCAATTTTGTTTGTGAGGTAGAGTATATTGCGACATTCGATGCCGCAAAAGAAGTAGTTTGATTGTGGAAGTTCATCAGTGAGCTTGGAGTGGCACCCTCCATCGATGGTCTAGGCCTGCTGTATTGTGATAGTACTATAGCCATAACTCAGGCTAATGAATCATAGTTTCATTAGAAAATCAAACACATTCTGTATCGCTATCACCTTGTATGAAAGAATATTGATCGAGGTGACATCGAGCTTCAGAAGATTGATGGAAAAGAGAACTTCACCTACCCATATACTAAAGACCTCGAAATCAAGAAGTTTGATGAACACAAATGGGTATTCAATATCATTCTGATTGGCTTTAGCTCAAGTGGGAGTTATTAAAAAATGTATCATAACGTCAATCATCTGGATGATTGTGCTACTTATAATTTATATATGAATTTTAAAATAATAAAAGTTATTTGACAAATTCATCATAAATTATGCATCTTCCTTAGTGAACTCCTATGTTATGATGAAGTCCTCAGAACTACTTACAATTGATAAAGGAGAATTTATCCTATAGTTCTTAAACTTATTCACAACTAAATGATACGTTATTAACAGGGATAATAATATTTATCGAGTATAGATCATTGTGTGCCATATGGATTGATTGTCCTCTTAATCAAAAAGTATAGATATACTAGTATAGCATACAAGTGAGATGTCGGAGTATATCATCACTGAATAGTGATCAAATTGTAGAGTACTCTGCTATCAAGAGTAACTCATGAAGGATATAGATATAAGTATCTCTCAAACTTGAAATCACCACGGTGACTTGTAAGCAACTCACTGTACTTTGGTGCCAGACTATATATATTTTTAATATAATGATGAAAGATTATTGGATACAATCAAGTACTTGCGAAGTCAGTGTGTGAGTCAAGATGGGATTGACCCCTCTGAATTATAGGAGTTAATGCATCACTGTGTTTCAATTAAGCAAAATCTTGGCCAGGATAATCCTTATGAGGAGTCACAGAATTAAAAGAGATTGAAACACAATATGGATGACTCATCTAGGATTGATAGTTTAATCCTAGGTCATCCTGAGCATTAAGGTCAAAGGGATGAATTATGCGGTAACCATATCCTAAGTTCTTAAATGTTGCTTTGCAACTATTCGACACTATCCAGACATCGGATATCATTGCTAGATGGTCACTTCGATTAGTATAAAAATTTATTTCTGTACTATCGACTTATTGTTTGAATCTATGGAGTCACACATAATAAAAATTTTAGTCTGCTCTGATGGCTGATCGATGATTATGAATCGTTGAAGGATATAATCGTGAATATGATTGATGATTAACCTTATGTAAAGGTTGTAATTAATAATTTACTTATTGGATTTATGCCCTAAAAGTTAATTGTTAGCTGACACATTATATAATTCTAGAGTCTAAACTTATACATATAATTTTTTTATTATCAATAAAAGATTTTTTCAGTCCAAACATGTTTGTGTCCATGATTTGTCTTAGAAATTAACAAAGAAGATTTTTGTATATTCTTAAAGAGTTAAAAATTTAAGATATATATTAATTAGTGATTAATTTCTAAATGCTCCCAATCAAAGGATCATCATGGAGGACAGTGATCAATCTATTTGAGATCGATGCATGATTCACCTCCCTTATGGGTAGATAAGTCTCGGATCTGCGGTGTAGAGACACTGGAGTGAAGGTGTAGGTGGTTGTTAGAGAATAACTTACACTGAGCGTGACCAACATGAGAACCACATGGATGTCTACTCACTTGTCAGTGGTCTTCTCAATACTGCAGTGGTGTGAGTGGTCTTTTGACATATAGTACTATTGGGTATTCACAATGAGGCTACTGGATTTGACTGCACATTCTCTTCGTCTCTAACCATTCAGTTTCTTGCTGTGTATGTTGGTTTCAGTAGATTCAGATTCACTGTTTGGAGTAGGATGCATCTAGATGGAATCTATCGAACTTGGTAGAAAAGGAGAAGTCCTATGCGATTTGCGAGATTGAGTTCAAAAAGTCTTTGGTCAAAGTAAATGTGAATACTGAAAAAGAGTTTTCATAGAATCACAAATGAACTCGAGTCAAGCCAATCTTGCATATGACTGACGATGGGATCTGACGAGTTCTCTGTGACCTCCATCAAGTCGGGACTCACGATAGAAGGACTAAATCATACGATACTGTACCAAGGGTTCATACTTTCATTCTACTAGGTTGTCACTACATACTATTAGGTGTCACTGGTGGATTATGAGACTCATTGAATATCATCTTGATGATCGATGGTCTTCGAAGGGTAGAATTGAAAATATTCTAATTCAAAAAAAAAATTCAATGATATTATGATAGAGATCACAATATATCTCATTACTAGATAGAATGGAACATATGGGGTCATACATTAAGGGATAAAATCTCAAATTTTCCAATTGAACTTATAAAGTTCTAATTGAGTTAGAATTTATTGAAATCCTATTAGATTTATGAGAACAATACTAGCACATGGCTAAACCTAATTCTTCTTGAAACTTCGATTTGATCAAGTTCATAGTCTTGAACCTAACCTAAATCTATTTGAATTTAATTGGGCTCTTAATTTTGAGCCCAAGAGGATTTGATTAAGTCAATTAGTTGGAATAATTATCCTAACATTATCTCTTCTTTATCTCCTAATTATCTCTAAGTGTGCATGTGGAATAGATGAAAGATTGGGTGGTGCCTTCCTTCTCTTTTGGCAAGAATTAGATGCCAAATCCTAGAGGGGCCCACCCCCTCTTATGTGGCATGGTGTGGAGGAGAGAGAGGTGGGGCCACATCCCTTCTTATTTGGATAGAAATCCTATTGTGGGGTACTAAGAGTTGGCGCCTCAACTACCTGACATGTATTCCTAAGGTGCCTCTTGTACATGCTTAAAGGAGCTGATCATATATCATTTATATATGATTTTAATTGAAATAAATCAGATGAAAAAGATAGAAGATTCTTATGAGATAAGAATTTATCTTTTTTTAAGATAATTGGGTTTTTATTATGTGTCAGGGTAGTGCCTATATAAAAGGTATGTTTCTAGGGTTTCAAGGTAATTGATTTTTTTGATGAAAAATCTCTCTCTCTCTCTCTCCCTTCTCCATGCCTCATCTCCTCCCTCTCTTCTCTTCCATGCCCAAAAGTTGGGCATCCTCTTTTTCCACACATCAAGAGGTGTTGCTTTATCTTCAAGAGTGAAGATTGGGGAGAAGAAGAAGGCTGCTGATCAAGGAGTTGATCCCGCAGTCCAGATCAAGGTGTTGATCAAAGTACTCAAGGTTAAGATTCTTCTTGAGAAGAAGAGTCTTCTATGAGGAGACATCAGTTTGAGATTGATCTCGATGGATATCTGTAGAGGTCGGATATGTGTGCGGCTCGAGCGTCTACGAATCCGTGATCATCAAAAATGGTGAATATCTACCCACACCAAGGTAATGAGATCTGATCTCATATTTATTTCTAAATTTTAGATTGCATATATGTATTTTCTCCTGGAGTTGGGTAGGATTAGATTTGATCTTTTGCATGTGGGGTTAAAGGGTTTAATCTATTTTATTTTCACTATACTTTTTTAAAAATTTTAAAATCTACATATGCTGCCATCTGATTTTTTAATAGTTGTATCAGAGCCACAAGTTTTGAAAACACATATGATCTGATGTTTAGATTAGATATGAGAGTTTTAATTATTTAAAATCAATTTTATGCTGATATAAGATTGTCCTAGTATAGGGTTTACTCCCTATATTGCAAACATTATCCTAACACAAGATTGATCAATTTTAAAAATTATTTTCGAAATAATTAAATCAAATCTTTTAGATCTGAAAATTAGCATATGTGATATGTTTAATTTTGAGTTTAGATCTGAAATTAGAATGATTAAAAGTTCACATCAAACTGATATAAGGTTATTCTAATATAGGGTTTACTCAAGGTTGTCCTAGTTTGATGTGAATCGATTTTTAAAAAGATATTTTAAAAATATTTTAATCATTATTTTAGATCTTATTTTATATATATTTGATATGTGTAAATTTTATTTTAGATTTAAAATTTGATATATATGTGATGCATATTTAATTTAGATATGAAACTACATATATTTGATATATGAATTTAGGTTTAGATCTGAAATAGTTTCAAGATCATAAGTCACAAATTGCATGTAATGAAATATAATCTTAAATTATTTTTAGATCAAAAATTATGTTGTTGCATGTGGGTATAGGTTGAACAAATTAGGTCTAGTGATCAAACTACAATTAGGGTCTAATTGATTAGATCAGGCTAGAACCCATTTTTAATTTTGAGCAGTTGATTGAACCTAATCGATGGATGAGTAGGATTAGATCAAAAGGGCTCAAAGTTGAGTTTAGTTGTAGTTAGTCGCATCGATTCATATTTTGATATGAGTTGATTGACTCAAGATTGAATTTGGCTCAGTGGTTTGGGCCCATTTCAATAGGTTAACCTGATCGATTCTAATTGACCAATTTGGTATCTAAGGTAAGTATTTAGATGGTGGTTATTTACTTGATTCCATTGTCTGATCTGATCAATTCTGATTGGTATCTAAGGAAAGCAATCGGAGAGATCCCCATGCATCTTAACTTACTTGGCCATCTTGGGAGATTCAATTTCGTGTTAGGTTATTTGTTGACTCGAGTTCACCCATGCCGACTAAGATAGTTAGACATATTGATGTGCTGACCTAATTTAATCTATCGGATGTTGGATCTGCTGCTTTAGAAGAGACCTAAATTCAAATCTTCTTATTAAATATTTAGTCTAGAGGTCTTCCATCATTGTAGAGATGCGGATGCCTGTCTGACATTGATCGTTCTCGACTGGTTACAGTGGTTCGGTTGCATTAGAAATGTACAACCACTCTATTGATATTTGATGTTCTAGGGTAGAGATGGGGTTGGGCCCAATAACTATTAAGTAAGGGTCTCAATGATGGTTTTGCACCCACTGGTGAATGATGGATCTGACTTAACTAAGAAATATGGCAATAACTATTAGATGTGGCCATAGGACTTAGAGACCAAGCCCACTGTATCTTGCTTAGTGAAGCAATGGACAAAGTATTGTCCATTCATTGATTTGTATTCATCAATAACTGTTAGGTGAGGTGTGTATAGATTAATTGGACCACAATATCCACTTGAAATCGATTTCATATAGATTTTCATTTCTCCACCCGAGGAGAGTGGGAGATTTGAAGAAATAATAGAAAACTTTATTTATTTTTAAAATCTCTAGTATTGGAAAATGTGTCCCAAAGTCAATCGTCAGTCTGTTGATGGTTGGGCTATTTAATGTAATTATATATGAATTAATTAATAAAATATTTATTTGATAATTTTCATCATAATTTTGTACATCTTATATATCGAACTTCTGTGTTATAATGAAAGTCCTTAAGACTATTTTAAATCAATAAAGAAGGATTTATCGTTTAGTCTTTAAATGAGTTGCAACCAAATGATATGCTATTACTAGGATGATAGACATATCAAGTGTAGGTCGTTGTGTGCCATATAGGTTGGTTGTCCTCTTAATCAAGGAGCATGAAGATGCTGGTATGGCATGTAGGTGAAATGTAGGAGTACATTTCACTGAACGTGACCAACTCTGGAGCACTCTACTATCAAGAGTCACTCCGAAAGGATATGGATATAAGTATCCCTCCAACTTGAGATCACCACGATGACTTGCAAGCAACTCACTGTACTTTGATGCCATACTACTTGAATTTTTAATTCAGGATCAGAAGGTTTTTTAGCACAGTCAAGTATTTGTGAAGTCGGTGCATGAGTCAAGATAGAATTGACCACTCTAAGAGATTGGAGATAATATTTTATATTTTAATTTAGTAAGATCTTGATCAGGGCAATCCTTGTGAAGAGTCACAGGATTTATCAGATTGAGACACATAATAGATGTACTGTTAAGAGTTGACAGTTTGAATTCTAAGTCATCCTAGCATCAAGGGTCAAAAAGATGAATTATATGGTAATTATATCCAAATAGATTCTTGAGTGTTGCTTTGCATATATTCGACCTATCCGGATGTCGGGTACCATTGCTAGATGGTTACTCCGATTGGTACAGAAATCAATTTTTGTTCTACCAGCATAGGTTTGAATCTATGGGGTCACATATATTAAAAGTTTATCTCCAATTACATGGCTAATCTGAAGAGTCCCAGTGAACGAAGACTCTGGTGAAGAGTCCCACTGGACTGGGACTCTACTGGAGAGTCCCACTAGACAGGGACTCTAGAGAAGAGTCCCACTAGACTTGGACTCTATCATTAATGGAGGATTAATTAGTAATTATATCACTAATTAGCTTAATTTGATTGAGTATTGTTGGTACAAAAATCCACCTGCGTCGGAGATGCTGAAGTCGAGGGAGTCGCGGTCGCCGTCGGGACCTGCAAAAGAAGTCTAAACCGGAATTGGGGTTGCTCCAGCAAGACCCTCCGACGCTCAAGTCAGTTTTCTGCCTCAACAAGAATGGAGTGCTCGAACAAAAATTTTAGTAGAATTTTGAGATAGAAATTAGAGCTTAGAGAATAACGTATCTTGGACCCCCCTTTTTATAGGTGGAGGGGGCAACAGATTGATAGCGACGTTTGTAACTGCCTAGTAGTGGGCTGCTCGGGGCCAAGAGGACTTTGTTATGGAGAGTAAATGGGTGGGGTCGTGGCTATCACCATGACCCACCACGTGGAGCCTGTTGCGGAGAGTGGAGCGACGTCCGTTGTCGTGACTTGCCAGAGAGTGGTGGAGCCGCGCAGAATCCATCGCAGGAAGTGGAGCAGAGTCGTGGCTATTACTGCGGCCTGCCGCGTGGAGTCTGTTGCGGGGAGTGGTGGAGCCACGCAGAATCCATCGCAGGAGGTGGAGCAGAGTCGTGGCCATTACTATGGCCTGTCGCACGGAGCCCAGGCTTGTCGGTCGAAGCTCGGTCGAAGTGCCTGACGGAGAGAGGTAGCTATCCATCTAAGAGGAGCTCGGATGTTGCTGGCGAGTCTTCTACCGTTAGGTGCCTTGAGCGTTAATACTACAGGCGAGGGTCATTTTCTGTAGGAGCTCGGTCGGGTGTCTTTCCGCAGGCGAAGCTCGGTCTTACACAGAATTCGATGGAGGGTCGATCGGTCAGTGGGTGTCGGATGGCGCTGAAGAGGTTCATCCACTGGAGGGGTCCGACTGCTGGAGTCCGTGTGGGATCTGTCCGCTATAGGAGTTTGATCAGAGTCTGATCTCCGTAAAAGCTCGGATGGGGGTCATTTGTCGAGGGGCCCGGTCGAAGCCTGTCGTAAAAATCCGATGCGGATCGCTCGTAGTGAAAGTTTAGAGTAGACCGCTTGCAGCAGGAGCTCGAAGTCCGGCTCCCGTAGGAGTCCGGATGAGGTCTACCTGCAGTCAAAGTCGGGGATAAAGTCTGGCTCCCGTGGGAGTTCGGATGAAGTCTACCTGCAGTTGAAGTCGGGGACGAAGTCCGGCTCCCATGGGAGTCCGGATGAAGTCTACCTGCAGTCGAAGTCGGGGATGAAGTCCGACTCCCGTGGGAGTCCGGATGAAGTCTACCTGTAGTCGAAGTCAGGGATGAAGTCCGGCTCCCGTGGGAGTCCGGATGAAGTCTACCTGCAGTCGAAGTCGGGGATGAAGTCCGGCTCCCGTAGGAGTCCGGATGAAGTCTACCTGCAGTCGAAGTCGGGAATGAAGTCCTACTCCCGTAGGAGTCCGGATGAAGTCTACCTGCAGTTGAAGTCGGGGATGAAGTCCGGCTCCCGTAGGAGTCCGGATGAAGTCTACCTCCAGTCGAAGTCGGGGACGAAGTCCGGCTCCCGTAGGAGTCCGGATGAAGTCTACCTGCAGTCGAAGTCGGGGATGAAGTCCAGCTCCCATGGGAGTCCGGATGAAGTCTACCTGCAGTCGAAGTCGGGGACGAAGTCCGACTCCCGTAGGAGTCCGGATGAAGTCTACCTGCAGTCGAAGTCGGGGATGAAGTCCGACTCCCGTGGGAGTCCGAATGAAGTCTAGCAGGTGGAAACTTGGGTGGAGTCCGTCCGTCGGCAGGACTTGGGAATGTCGAGGAGGCTTGGCCGTCAGAGAGATGTCGTCGAAGGTCGGACATCAGTAGAATCCCTGAGGGGTCACTCCTGTCACGGACTTCGACTGGGGGAGGAGATTTTTTACCCAACATCAGTCTCCCTACTTCTGAGTTCGAGCTTCAAATGAAAGAAGTATAGAGAAATTTTCACAGCCGAAGTTGCCCCCTCGAATCCTGCGCACGTCCGTCCTCAAAAATTCTGGCATTTAATGCGCGCGTGCTGGAGTCTTTTTCCAATTAGGGCGATCTGAAGAGTCCTTTCAAAATTTCCACCGGAGAGTAGTCCTAAGCGCCACACCATAATGGTCCCGCTAGCAGTCAGCTCTACGCCGCGGCGAATGGGACACGTGGCGGGCACTGGTTGACCTGGGGATATCCGCCACCATAACTGTGCCAGGCCCTGTTGCTTATTTAAGCCCCCTCGTTCCCTCCACGGACTTCATTTCACCTGAGAGTCGATGCCTTTCTTCTGCCCGAGAGTTTAGCCACCCCACCGGTGCCCTTTTCGACTCTGGGCATTCTGTGCACCAATCTTCACCATCTCCGCCGCCGGCTCCCCACCGCCTTCAGTTTTTCGAGCCCTTTCGAGGAGTTCTCCCATCAGGGCTTCTTTACCGGAGGCCAATCTTGAGAGGATGTCACAGATCGAGAGGAGTAGGAGGGGGAAGACAGTGGCCTGCGAGTTTAGCGGCTGTCGAACTGTCACTAAGGGTTCCCACCGCCTCGAAGGGGGTTCGAGGGAGAATTCCTTCAACAACAGGGATTTAATAACGGAACCAACAGGTGAGCGCGTTCTACCCAAGAATTTTAGAGTAGTTGAACGGGGCGACACCGGTCGAGGGGGTAGAGTTATCGTCATAAGCTGTGACGGGTTTCTTGACGTCGTCGGTGTCGAGGGACCAGAGGCGGTCAGCACCGACGGTGGGGTAGTAGAACTTGTTGCGGGGATGGTGGAAGTAGTGCATGCCGACCTTGCCGAAGTACCTAGGATGGTGGTCATCGTGGAGCACACGGTGGTGGTGCATGCCTCCGACGTCATCGCAGCCTCCGAGGTATTTTCGATCCTTCCCGATGCAGGTCGTCATTGCTGCTGCCGTCGCCATCGCTGCCCCTTGAATTCTATCCCCCCCTTTTCCCCCTAGGGTTGGGGTTTCGACAATGGAGCGGAACAAGGCGGAGGGCGAGAGCCGAGGGGTTTATCACACGCACTGGAAAATACTGCTGAGAAGGATGAAACTGGAAGGAGAAGTCGAAAGCTTGAAGTGGTCCCTAATGTGTTCCTTTCGAGTCTTGTAGTAATGTTCCTTTTCCTCGGCCCTCAGGGTCTTGTAACGTACATCTTGTTAATCAAGAATGAGAAGGAGATTTTGTTACCTTGTCCGCACTTTGCGCCAAATTATCGTCTGCCGAACTTCTTTACCGAACTTCTTTCATTCGCTATTGTTATTGTTGTATTCCCCTTCTCTTTTTCTTTTCGTCTTCTTTCTCTCTTCTTCCCTTTTTTTCTTCTTTTTTTTTTTTTTTTTGCCAACATCGTCTGGAGGTTACTGGTCATTGCCGCGTCGGCTTGCTTTTTCGGTCATCTTTCTTCTTCAGCCTTAAGGGCTCTGTGATGCATATTTAGTAAATAACAAGAGAAGAAAATTTTTCGCTACCTCTTTTACTCACGTGTTGAATTGTCGTTTGACGAGCTTCCTTCATCTTTCGCCTTGCTCGATATCGATGCCGTTCGGAGATACCCGATCACCATCGCATTGACCCATCCTTCCTTTTATGGCCGCTGATTCATCCAGAACCACTCGAGTTTGACACCTCCTTTAAGAGTGCGGGCTCGGAGGTCTAAGCTTCTCGTCGCCCTGAGGAGGCCATCTTATCCTTGGCCTATGTTGAGAGCTCTTTTGGAGACCGGGGATTTTGATGATGTAGTTCGTCGCTTTCCTTTTTAACCCCTCCCCCCCCCCCTTTTTTTTTTTTTCGAGTGAGGGTTTTCCCCCTGCTCTTAGTGGGGTCGCGGGAGCGCAGAGGGGTCGCTGGAAAGGTTCCCTTTTTCTCATCTGATCTTGAATGATCAGACCTTAATTGGTGTTGGGACGAGATTCTTCCCCTATTTCTGACGTAATCGATTTCAGCTCGGGTTGGGATGAGGTCCTCTGCTTGTCTCTAATAGGGCTATGGGGGCACATATGGGCATCGCAGGGCCTCTCCCCCCATCCGGTCTAAGTGTAACCGGGCCTTCGACCTTGCTCATGTTAGGGCAAGGTTCTCCTCCTATCCCTAACAGGATCGTGGGGGCACATATGGGCGTTGCAGGGCCTCTCCCTCCATCCGGTCAAAGTGTCACCGGGCCTTCGACTTTGCTCAAGTTAGGACGAGGTTCTCCTCCTGTCCCTAACAGGGCTGTGGGGGCACATATGGGCATTGCAGGGCCTCTCCCCCCATCCGATCTAAATGTAACCGGGCCTTCGACCTTGCTCATGTTAGGGCGAGGTTCTCCTCCTGTCCCTAATAGGGCCGTGGGGGCACATATGGGCATTGCAGGGCCTCTCCCCCCATCCGGTCTAAATATAACCGGGCCTTCGACCTTGCTCATGCTAGGGCGAGGTTCTCCTCCTGTCCCTAACAGGGCCGTGGGGGCACATATGGGCGTTGTAGGGCCTCTTCCCCCATCCGGTCTAAGTGTAACCGGGCCTTCGACATTGCTCAAGTTAGGGTGAGGTTCTCCTCCTGTCCCTAATAAGGCTATGGGGGCACATATGGGCATTGCAGGGCCTCTCCCCCCATCCGGTCTAAGTGTAACCGGGCCTTCGACTTTGCTCAAGTTAGGGCGAGGTTCTCCTCCTGTCCTTAACAGGGCTATGGGGGCACATATGGGCGTTGCAGGACCTCTCCTCCCATCCGATCTAAGTGTAACCGGGCCTTCGATTGTGTCGAGACGAAGTTCTCCTCCTGCTCCCGATACAATTTGTTTCGATTGTCCTGTCGATATAGGCTCGCGCCAAGAGAGAAGACATGTGGATATAAAACTTTTATTTAAAATAAAGTTATCGGTAATACATTCATAAATTTTTTGAGCTCCATGGTCGTGGGAGGTCCGCTCCTCTGAGCTCCTTGAGGTAATAAGTTTCAGGCCGGATTACTTCCTTGACTTCGTATGGGCCTTCCCAATTTGGGGCAAGCTTCTCTCGATCCTGAGGTTGCGAGACAGTGGCTCGTCGAAGCACTAGGTCTCCTGCTCTAAAGACTTTATTTTTGACCCAGAAATTATAATAGCGGGCGACTTTCTATCTGTAGGCTGCCATCCAAACTTGAGCTACCTCCCGTTTTTCTTCCAGCAAGTCGAGGTTGGCTTTAAGGCCTTACGAATTGTGATGTTCATTGAATGCCATGACTCGTGCCGACGGGAGCTTGAGCTCAATTGGGATAACAGCCTCCGTTCTGAAGGCTAGAGCGAAGGGGGTCTCCCCCGTGGGCAGTCTTTGGGTAGTTCGATATGCCCACAACACATGATAAAGTTCGTCTGCCCAAGTTTCCTTCGCTTTTTTGAGCCTTGTCTTGATTCCTTGCAGCAGAGTTCTGTTGGTCACTTCAGCTTCGCCGTTGGCCTGAAAATAGGCTACCGATGTGAAGTTTTGGGAGATGTTTAGGTCTTCACAAAATTCGATGAATCTCGCTCCTGCAAATTGCTGCCCATTATCAGTAATTAAGGTCCTCGGCAGGCCGAACCTGCAAATGATTGATTTTCAGACGAAGTCTTGCACTTTAGCTTCTGTGATTTTTGCCAGTGGTTCGGCTTTAACCAACTTGGTGAAATAGTCAATTGCTACCAGGAGGAACTTCCTCTGCCCCGACGCCACGGGAAAGGGTCCAAGGATATCCATTCTCCATTGCGCAAACGGCCATGGGGCGCTCAAGGGTGTAAGCTCGGAGGTGGGCTGTCTCTGGATGTTGGCATATCTCTGACATCGGTCACACTTTCTGACGTATTCAATGGAGTCACGATACATTGTCGGCCAGTAATACCCTTGGTGGAGCAATTTGTGGGATAAGGATCTAGCCCCCAGATGGCTTCCACAGATTCCTTCATGCACCTCCCACAAGGCGTAGTCAGCTTCCGAAGGCCAGAGATATTTTAAAAGGGGCAAAGAGTATGATCTCTTGTACAACTTGTCCTCATAAAGGATGTACCAGGAGGCTTGATTTCTGAGCTTCCGAGCTTTTTTTGCATCCTGAGGGAGAACCCCATCTCTGAGATATGCCACCAGTGGGTCGATCCAACTGGGCTCATGGTCAATTTCCATCACGGGCCACGATTCTTCCGTACTTGGGCACTTCAGAACTTCAAAGAGAACACCCTTGGGCAATTCAGCCAGAGCCAGCATAGCTAGCTTGGAGAGAAGATCGGTCCTGGTATTTTCCATTCTTGGAATCTGCCTGATGTTGAAGCTACTAAAGGCGGGGATGAGCTCCTTTACCTTTTCAAGATACTTAGCCATGCTGTCCTCCCGTGCTTCGTAGTTTCCGCTGACTTGTCCCACTACCAATTGGGACTTGCTGTGAACTTGGAGCCGATCTACTCCCAATTCTTTGGCGATCCTCAATCCGACGATCAGAGCTTCGTATTCTGCTCCATTATTTGTTGCAAGAAATTCGAAGCGCAGAGCGTACTCCATGATGATTCCCTCCGGACTGATCAAGATCAGGCCCGCGCCTATGCCCGACATGTTGGAGGATCCATCCACGTAGAGGGCCCAAAAGCAATCAGGGTGGTCTGCTTCTTCTTCAGAGGAGTTCGGTCGGGGCTCCAGGCTGTCAATTTCACCCTGTTCAGGTTTGGTTTCCTCCGAGATAGTGCATTCTACTATAAAATCTGCCAATATCTGGGCTTTCATTGTCGGTCTAGGTCGATAGTTGATGTCGAATTCTGTGAGCTCGATCGCCCATTTCGCTATCCTCCCAGAGGCATCTGCCCGGTGTAGAATCGCCTTGATCGGCTGGTCAGTGAGCAACGTTACGGTGTGCCCTTGGAAGTAGGGTCAGAGCCTCCGGGCTGCAATCAACAGGGCGTAAGTTAGTTTCTCTAATTTAGTATACCTGGTTTCGGCATCTCTCAACGTGCGACTGATGTAGTAGATCGACCGTTGAATTTTTGCTTCTTCCTTGACAAGAACTCCTGTGAGAGCCATAGGGGAGACCGTCAGGTACAAGAACAGCTCCTCTCTAAGTTCGGGCTTCACCAACAATGGAGGCGAGCCGAGGTAGCTCCTTAGTTCTTCGAATGCCTGTTGGCACTCAGTGGTCCAACAGAAGTTCTTCGACTGCTTGAGGGTTTGGAAGAAGGGTAAGCACCGTTCGGCCGACCTTGCAACGAAGCGATTCAGGGCTGTCACCCTCCCTGTAAGGCGCTGAATCTCTTTTATCGACTTTGGGGTGGCCATCTCCTGGATGACATGAATTTTCTCAGGATTGGCTTCGATCCCGCGCCCCGATACCATGAAGCCCAGAAACTTCCCCGAGGTCACTTCGAAAGTACATTTAGTCGGGTTCAGCTTCATCTTATATTTTTGAAGGACACCGAAGGTCTCCTCGAGGTCGGCGACGTGGTTTATGGAAGATTTGCTTTTCACGAGCATGTCATCCACGTAGACCTTCATGTTGCAGCCGATCTGCTCCTTAAAGATTTTGTTCACCAGCCGCTGATAGGTCGCACTTGTATTTTTGAGGCTGAAAGGCATGACCCTGTAACAGTAAAGACCATGGTTAGTAATGAAAGTAGTCTTTTCTTCATCTTCTGGCGCCATCCTGATTTGATTATAGCCGGAGAATGCGTCCATAAAGATGAGAAGCTCATGGCCCGAGGTTGCATCCACCAGTTGATCAATTCTGGGCAGAGGGTAGCTGTCCTTTGGGCAGGCTTTATTTAGCTTTTTGAAGTCTATACACATCCTCCACTTGCTGTTTGCCTTTTTAACTAGGACAACGTTGGAAATCCAGTTAGGATAATTGACTTCTCTAATGAATCCGGCTTTTAGGAGTTTGTCCACTTCCTCGGCTATCGCTTTCTGCCTCTCCGGTGCATGACCTCAAATTTTTTCTTTCATTGGTCGGTGCTTTGGATCGATGGCCAGACGGTGTTCCATGACATCTGCGTCAATCCCCGGCATGTCTGCTGGAACCCAAGCGAAAACATCCGCATTCTTTCGTAGGAAATCAACGAGCTGCGTCCGCACCTCTTCCCCCAGGTTGGAGCCGATCTTCACCACATGTTCTGTGTTCCCATCGTTCAAAGGGATCGAAACTAGATCTTCGATTGGGCTGCCCCTTTCCTCAACGAGATCATCGCGGGTGTCCAATCCATCAACCGGACAGAGGTCAAATTGGTCACTTCTTTGCAAGGCTATGTTGTAGCAGTGTCTGGCCAGGGCTTGGTCTCCTTTGACTTCTCCGACCCCCTGGTTGGTAGGGAATTTTAATTTCAAATGATAGGTTGACACCACGACCCGGAGAGCGTTGAGGTCAGGTCGGTCGAGGATTGCATTGTAGACTAACGACGCCTTCACCACCAGAAAATTCACCAAAGCTCTGGATTGTCTTGGATATCGACCCACAGCTACAGTCAAAGTTATTACCCCCTCCACCGGGACAGCATCGCCGGTAAATCCTACCAGAGGGGAGCTAATCGGTCCCAAATGACTGTCAAGGATGGATATTTTTGAGAAGGCATCATAGAACAAAATATCGGTGAACTTCCATTGTCGATGAGAATGCGGCGGACATCGTAATTAGCTATATTTAAAGAAACTACAACTGCATCGTTATGAGGAAATTGAACTCCCTGAGCATCTTCTTCAGTAAAGGTTATGGATTCCTCAATCTTTTGTCGCTTGGGAGGTCCGACCAATACGCTGGTTGTTTCCTGCTGGGATTCTCCCGAGATGGCGTTGGTGAAATCTGTCGGAGGCCGATCATCGGATTGCTCCATGCCGCCTGCTGTTGCCGGAGGAGGAGCCTGGGAGATCGGAGATGGGGCCGGGGCTTGAGGAGCTCACCGAGATCTGGCCGCGGAGGCCGTTGACCGCCCGGAAGATGCCCTTCGGGGAGGCATCAGGCGGAGGCCAGGCAGGAAACTGGAGGAGAGGATATCAGGGAAGATGATCGGAGGCAGTCCCGTTGAGCACTCCTTTAAGAACAAGGGTACTGTGAAGACACACATCCTTCCTCTAGCGCCAATCCTGTTGGTACAAAAATCTGTCTGCGTCGGAGAAGCTGGAGTCGAGGGAGTCGCGGTCGCCGTCGGGACCTGCAAAGAAAGTCTAAACCAGAGTTGGGGTTGTTCTGGCAAGACCCTCCGACGCTCAAGTCAGTTCTCTACCTCAACAAGAATGAAGCGCTCGAACAAAAATTTTAGCAGAGTTTTAAGATAGACATTAGAGCTTAGAGAATAACATATCTGGGACCCCCCTTTTTATAGGCGGAGGGGGCAATGGATTGATAGCGACATTTGTAACTACCTAGTAGTGGGCCGCTCGGGGCCAAGAGGACTTTGTTATGGAGAGTAAATGGGTGGGGTCGTGGATATCACCATGACCCGCCATGTGGAGCCTGTTGCGGAGAGTAGAGCGACGTCCGTTGTCATGACTTGCCAGAGAGTGGTGGATACGCGCAGAATCCGTCACAGGAAGTGGAGCAGAGTCGTGGCTATTACTGTGGCCTACCGCGTGGAATCTGTTGCGGGGAGCGGTGGAGCCGTGCAGAATCCATCGCATGAGGTGGAGCAGAGTCATGGCCATTACTGTGGCCTGTCGCACGGAGCCCAGGCCTGTCGGCTGAAGCTCGGTCGAAGCGCCTGGCGGAGAGAGGTAGCTATTGTTGGGAAATGTATCCCAAAAAGCCAATCGTCAAGCTGTTGACGGTTGAGCAATCAAGTATTGTAATTGATTTGTTAATAAATAAAATATATTTGGTATTTTTATCATAAACTTTCTTCTTCTAATGAACTCCATTGTTATGATGAAGTCCTTAGGACTATTTAGATTCGATAAAGAGAAGATTTATCGATTAGTCCTTAAAACAGTTCATGACCAAATGATAGGCTGTTAATAAGGACGACAGCTTCTATCGAGCATAGGTCACTGTAGGCCATATGGGTTGGTTGTCCTCTTAACCAAAGAATGTGGAGACACTGGTATGACATACGGATGAGATGTACTAGTACATCATCATTGAACGTGACCAACTCTAGAGTATTCTGCTGTCGAGAATGTCTCTGATGGGATATAGGTATAAGTGTCCCTTAGACTTGAGATCGCCTCAGTAACTTGCAAGCAACTCACTGTGCTTTGGTACTAGACTAACTGAATTTCTAATTCAGGGATGGAAGGCTTCTGGGCACAGTCAAGTACTTGCGAAGTCAGAGTGTGATCGAGATGGGATTGACCACTCCAAGAGTTGGAGAAGAATGAGTCGCTGTATTTCAATTTAGCAAAACCTTGGCCAGGGTAATCCATCAGATGGATTTGATATTTTGAAATACAATGTGGACAATCTGATCAGAGTTGACAGTTGAACTCTGGGGTGTCCTATGATCATTTTGGTCAAGGGGATGAATTATATGAAAACTATATCCGCATGGGTTCTAAGGATGTTGTTCTACACATTCGACCTATCCAGTCGTCGGGTACCATTGCTACATGGCCACTTCGATTGGTACAGGAATTTGTTTTTGTGCTACCGGCTTAGGTTCGAACCTATGAGGTCATACATATTAGAATTCATGATTCGATCGGATGGTTGATCAACGATTAAGAATCGTTCTAGGGTTAAATGATCAATACGATTGACATTTAACCAAGTGCAAGTGTTGCAGGAGGATCGATTTACAATTCGATTGCTAATTGACTTAATTTGATTAAGCCAATGGGTTGAGATTAAATCTAATTAAATATGATTTAATTAGATTTAGTTTGGGCTTGATTGGATCAAGTCCAATTGGTTTATTGGATAAGCCAAGTGTAAGGAAAAACTAGTCCTAGTTCAACTAGGACTTGGGTCAATCTAATTTCTAATTTGATTAGAAAATTAAATCAGATTTAAATCTAATTTAATCTGATTAAATTAGGTTCCTAATTAGGTTAAGACCTATTTTAATTGGGTTGATCTAATTTTGGTTTGATTTGGTTTGAGAAACCAAATTAAAATAAGTCATAAGATAGAATCCAAGTAAGACTAGGATTCCACCTTGCACCACATAAGCCTTCCCCACGCCCTCTCTCTCATTCAACGCCAATCTCCTTTTATTTTGTGCAACAAAAACCCTCTCCCAGGTCTCTCCCACATTCACAAAAGGTCTCCTCTCTTCTTTCTTACATGGAAGGTGGTTTGGATCAAATCAAAAAGGAATAAGTTTGGATTTCGAATTCTATGAGATAGAGTTTTAGAAATCCAAAACTCTTTCAATTTTGCACCGAATCTATCCAAATTTTTTTTTTAGAATTTTTGTGGCTTTTAGGATACATATTATGAATCCTTTGCTAGTGATCCATGCACGAAAATAAGGAGGAGGTGTTCAAGAGTTGGGCGCCCCATAACTTGCCATGTTTGGATAAGCCTTGACTAGGTATTTGACCTAGACAAGGACTCTATCATATCTCTCTATATAAAATGAGTTTCTTCATAAAAGTTTTGAAGAAGATAGAGATTTGAGAGACCTTTGGGTCATCCAAAAATCAGAGAGAAAGACCTTTGGGTCATGGAGATATAAAAGACACAAGTTAGGGTGTCTAGAGAGAGAAACGAGAAGAAGAAGAGGGTCTTCTTCTAGGGTTGTTTATTTTCATATCTTTCCTCCCTCCATCTTGAGTTTTCTGAGAGTGTCTCAAATCTGAAACTCCTTCTTTTACTTTCCATCTTTGAAAGAGTCCAAATCAAGAAGAAGGAGGCACCTGATCAACCATCAAAGAAGGATCAGTGCAGTACTAGCATACTGTGCTGATTTTCTGAAGCAGGACTTCTGATCGAGATTCGTGGGCTCGTGTGGATGACTCCTAGAGGCCGAACGTATGTGCGGCTTGCAACATCATCCTCAAGCCCGGATCAGTGAGGTTAGAACATCTAACTTGCAAGGTAATAGATCCGATCTATTGTTTAATACATACATTAGATGTAGTATAGAAACATGTTGATATGATCAACATGTAGTTCATGCTATATTTATATATTTTAATTTTTGATTTAATACTATATAATAATCATGTAATAGAATCTTAGATCTAGGGATTCTATAATTTTAAAAAATAATTTTGATTTATTTTAGTCTTCCGCTAAATGATCTTGAAAAAGTTTCAAGATCTAACCCTGAAACCCTAGATCTGGTTCCTACAATTGGTATCAGAGCCTAGGTTCTTTGTTACATGATTATTTATACATGCTTAGATTATTTTTTAGATTAAATCTAATTTATAATCTGATTATTAAATCTGAAATTAAAATTTTAGATCAATCACGAACTGCAAGGTTGTCCTGCTGTAAGGTTTACCCCTTACAGTGCAAAGGTTGTCCTAGTTTGTGTAGATCTATCTTTAATCATAAATTTGTTAGATATGATCTAGATTAAATTTATGATTTATTAGATTTAAAAGATGTTTAAATCTAAAATAAAATCTCTTTGTTAATAATTTTTGTGTAAAGAAATTGTTTAAAGTTGAAACTGTTTCAATTACATTAACCTGTTTAGATTAGATCTAAAGTAGTTTCATGTTTATTTCACTTGTATCTTGATTATGAATCAAACATGCAATATGGTTGGTAGAATCATATTGTAAAATTATTTTACAAATATAAAAATTATTTTTTGAAAAGCTGAACCCAACCCTCAGCCCAAAACTTAATTAAGAATTAAGAAGTTGTTTGATTAGGTTCTAGGATTGTGAATTGAAGAACCTAAGACACAAATCATAACACATTGGGTTAATGGGTTAGTGGGAATTAGGTCCATTTATTGGGTTAGACCTATGGTTAGATTAAAGATGGACTTAATTAGAGAATTGACTAAATATAATCAATTGTTGTCTTAGATTAGGTCAAGGATTCTCTAGATCAATGACAATAGTTGTAGTTGGTCAAGTCTATGTCTTTAACGAGAACCAAATAGACTTGATTCTTGGCTAAGCGGTCTAGCACGAACTGTTAGGTTGATCTAATCGAAACTAATTAAACCAGTTGGTGTCTAAGGTAAACCAGACCGGTGGTTTTTAATTGGGAGCCCGCTTACCTGGCCATTTCTGATGGTGTCTAAGGCAAGCTTTGGTAGACCCTCCCACTGATCGAACTTATCTGGCCTCTTGGTGAAATTATGTTTCACTTGACTATTCGAGCTGACCCATGTCAGCTAGGTAAATCAGTGTGACTGATTTAGGTGCTCCTAGACCAGCCCTTTTAATGGTCTCCCTTAAGCTGACTTGGTGAAGCCAGTGGGAGGATCATGATAAGCTGGTTCATCTGACCTCATCCTCTATATTATTTAAATCTTTTAAAATTATGAGATTCTTAAAATGATAAAGTTATGGAGATAACTGAGTCATAGCCACCCATTAAGGTGTTTGATAATGAGTCCATTAACTCAATAATCATTGCAGACCCAAAGGCCTGGTGCTTGTTGACTAATAGAATTATCACTCATCATATGATGACTTGGAAGTGTCTCTCTAATGGTGGTTAGGTGAGCCAACCAAAGTTGGGCTTAATCATTCATTGGTTAGATACACCAAGTATGATCATGTTAATGGTTGGACCTAACCGATCCTTACAGTGGAGGCCAAAGCCTACTGATTAGGTTTCTGGGGCAAAATTAATATTACTAGAAATCATTTAAAGAAATAATTGGTTATGAACCTACCCTTAGATGTACATGGGTTGGCCAACCAAAGTTGGGCTTGTGTGCAGTCTAAGTGGATTCTAGTACCCACTAAGAAATTAGGGTAATTCCTCGAATTAGAGGTAGAGGCTACCAATTTGAATAAAATAATGGGAGAAACCTTTTGATTAAAGTCCAAATCCTTAGGTTTAATGAATCAATTACTAATTAGGTTATGGTTCTCCTTTGTGCAAATATGGCCACTTCCCTATCGCTCTGATCATTGTTGGACAGTGATAAGTTGATGGGACCCAACTTCGGTAGCTGATACCAAAAGTTGAAGATAGTCCTAGAGTATGAACGGATCCTATATGTGATAATGGATCCTGCGTCTGAGGAGCCAGCTGTCAATGCACGTGGAACAGTCAGAGACACTTACCAAAAGTGACTCAGTGACCAGACCATGGTGCGCTGTATCATGCTGGCTGCCATGAGCGATGAGTTTAGTCGCAGATTCAAGATGGCTCAGCCAAAGGACATGCTTCAAGTGTTGGAGGATGCCTTTGGCACACCCGATGATGTGGAGAGGCACAAGACTAGTTGTGCCATCTTCAACGCCAAAATGCGGGATGGTGCCTCTGTCACTGATCATGTATTGTACATGATCGAGCTGATGGAACGATTGAGCAAGCTCGGCTTTTCCTTGCATGAGCAGCTTGGAAAAGATGCAATACTGAACTCACTGCCCAAGTCTTATCTCCCATTCCTCACTCATTATAGAATAACAAAGCTTGAAGTAAACTACCACGGGTTTCTAGAGTTGCTTCAGAACTTTGAGAAGAATCACCAACTCCACAAGGAGTCGGTGAACTTAGTGGGAGGTTCGTCTTCTAGTTCTCGATCTTTTAAGAAAGGGAAGAAGAACAAGAAGAAGAAAGTGAAGAAGGTGCAAGTTCAGGCTGGGACATCTGTGCAGGGCCAGACCAAAAAGATCAAGCCCGATAAGAGTCTATTCAACTGGCAAGCACCCTAGATTAGATAGTGTGTCAGATATCTACTTATGGCACTGTAGGCTAGGTCATATAAATAAGAACAGAATAAACAGGTTGACTTAAGAGGGAATCCTCGACATCAGTGATTGTGAATCACTTCCAACCTGTGAGTCCTGTCTTCTTGGTAAAATGACCAAGTCACCTTTTACTGGTAAAGGTGAGAGAGCTACTAAGCTCTTGGGCCTAGTACATACTGATGTATGTGGGCCCATGATTACCAGTGCTAGAGGTGGATATTTTCACTTCATAACTTTCACGGATGACCTATCCCAATATGGATATGTCTATCTGATGAAACATAAGTCGGATTCATTTGAAATGTTCAAACGATTCCGAAGTGAAGTAGAAAAACAAACTGGGAAGAGTATTAAAACTCTTCAATCTGATCGAGGAGGAGAATACCTTTCTAGTGAATTTCTCACATATCTAGGAGAGAATGGGATTCTCTCCCAATGGACTCCTTCAGGAACACCACAGCATAATGGTGTGTCTGAAAGGAGGAATCAGACTCTGCTAGACATGGTCCGATCCATGATGGGTTTTGCTAGCTTGTCGATATCCTTCTGGGGATATGCACTCGAATCGGTTTGTTATCTGTTAAATAGGGTTCCAAGTAAGTCTGTAATTAAGACTCCATATGAGATATGGACGGGACGTAAGCCAGCACTTTCACACCTTAGGGTCTGGGGGTGCCCGACCTATGTCAAACGATTAGTCACAGACAAACTTGGATCTAGTTCTGACAAATGCTCATTCATAGGGTACCCCAAAGAGATAAAAGGATATTTTTTCTACCATGCTGATGAACAAAAGGTGTTCATCAGCCTTAAGGCAATCTTTTTAGAAAAGGAGTTCCTTAGTGAAGGAACCATTGCCTCTAAAGTTGAACTTGATGAAGTTCAACAGGTAGAAAGACCGACACCAATAGCTGAACCTGAGTCGGATATGATTAGATCAGATCCGGAGCCCAATGTACCTACACCATTAAGGCGATCTAGTAGAGTACCACGTCAGCCGGATAGATACTACGATTTCTTGGTCCGAGATGGTGATCCCATCGAACTTGATGAGAATAATGAGGATCCGATCACCTATATGGATGCAATGCAGAGATCTAATTCTGAGAAATGGCTTGAAGCCATGAAATCCGAAATGGAGTCCATGAAGGTCAACGATGTATGGACATTGGTTGACCCACCTGAAGGGGTTAAACCCATTGGGTGTAAATGGGTCTTCAAAAGGAAGAGGGGCGCAGATGAAAAGGTGGAGACCTATAAAGCTCGTCTGGTCGCCAAGGGGTATCGTCAACATTATGGTATTGACTATGATGAGATGTTTTCTCCTATGGCAATGCTCAAATCTATTCGGATAATGCTTGCAATAGCTGCCCATCTAGATTATGAGATCTGGCAAATGGATGTAAAGATAGTTTTTCCTGAATGGATAGCTGACCGAAGAGGTGTATATGATACAACCTGAGGGGTTTACATCCACAGATGAGTCCAAGGTATGCAAGCTTCAGAGATCTATTTATGGATTGAAGCAAGCTTCTCGAAGTTGGAACATGCATTTTGATAAGGTGATCAAAACGTATGGCTTCATTAGAAGAGCCCTGCATCTATAAATGGGCAAATGGTCCAATTGTGGTATTCCTTGTCTTGTACGTGGATGACATTCTCTTAATCAAAAATGACATCCCCACACTACAGGGAATAAAAGTTTGGTTGTCATCACAGTTCTCCATGAAGGACTTGGGTGAAGCATCCTACATCCTAGGGATGAAGACCTATAGGGATAGATCTAAAAGGATGCTTGGGTTATCCCAGTCCATATACATAGACACTGCGCTGAAGAGGTTCAGCATGGAGAATTTCAAGAAGGGCTATCTACCGATAGGCCAAGGAATTTCTCTCTCTAAGAAGGATTGTCCGACAACTCCTGAAGAGAGAGAGCGTATGAGTAGAGTCCCATATGCTTCAGCCGTGGGATCTATCATGTACGCCATGACATGTACAAGACCAGATGTGGCATACTCACTCGGAGTAGTGAGTAGATACCAATCTGATCCTGGAAAAAATCACTGAAAAGTGGTTAAAGCCATCTTTAAGTATTTGAGAAATACTAAGGACCAATGGTTGGTTTATGGCGAGTCAGAT
Organism: Elaeis guineensis; assembly: GCF_000442705.2. Classification (NCBI taxonomy): domain Eukaryota; kingdom Viridiplantae; phylum Streptophyta; class Magnoliopsida; order Arecales; family Arecaceae; genus Elaeis; species Elaeis guineensis. Next base: position 80,304,589 of record NC_025993.2, read on the forward strand.
CTGAAACTTGTGGGGTTCACAGACTCCAGCTTCCAATCTGACCACGTTGACAGCAGGAGCGTGTCGGGTTATATCTTTACTCTGAATGGTGGAGCCATCTGCTGGAAGAGTTCCAAGCAACATACTGTGGCGGACTCTGTTTGCGAAGCGGAGTACATCGCAGCATCGGATGCCACGAAGGAAGCTGTGTAGCTGAGAAAATTCATCAACGAGCTCAGAGTAGCACCCTCCCTCGATGGTCCGGTCCTGCTCTATTGCGACAGCACTGGTGCCATAGCTCAGGCGAAGGAACCCAAAGCACATCAGCGAACAATGCACATCTTACGCCGCTTCCACCTGGTCTGAGAGATCATGGATCGAGGTGACGTCGACCTTCAGAAGATCGACGGAAAGGAGAACCTGGCCGACCCCTTCACTAAAGCCCTGGCGATAAAGGAGTTCGACAACCACAAGTCGAAGATGGGTATTAGATACTGTGTCGAGGGGCTTTAGGACAAGTGGGAGTTGTTGGAAAATGTGTCCCAAAAAGCCAATCGTCAAGCTGTTGACGGTTGAGAAACCAAGTATTGTAATTGATTTGTTAATAAATAAAATATATTTGGCATTTTCATCATAAGCTTTCATCTTCTAATGAACTCCGTTGTTATGATGAAGTCCTTAGGACTATTTAGATTCGATAAAGAGAGGATTTATCGATTAGTCCTTAAAACAGTTCACGACCAAACGATAGGCTGTTAATAAAGACGACAGCTTCTATCGAGCATAGGTCGCTGTAGGCCATATGGGTTGGTTGTCCTCTTAACCAAAGAGTGTGAAGACACTGGTATGGCATACGGGTGAGATGTACTGGTACATCATCATTGAACGTGACCAACTCCAGAGTATTCTGCTGTCGAGAATGTCTCTGATGGGATATAGGTATAAGTGTCCCTTAGACTTGAGATCGCCTCAGTGACTTGCAAGCAACTCACTGTGCTTTGGTACTGGACTAAATAAATTTCTAATTCAGGGATGGAAGGCTTCTGGGCACAGTCAAGTACTTGCAAAGTTAGAGTGTGATCGAGATGGGATTGATCACTCCAAGAGTTGGAGAAGAATGAGATGCTGTATTTCAATTTAGCAAAATCTTGGCCAGGGTAATCCATCAGATGGATTTGATATTTTGAAATACAATGTGGACAACAGGATCAGAGTTGACAGTTGAACTCTGGGGTGTCCTATGATCATTTTGGTCAAGGGGATGAATTATATGAAAACTATATCCGCATGGGTTCTAAGGATGTTGTTCTACACATTCGACCTATCCGGTCGTCGGGTACCATTGCTAGATGGTCACTTCGATTGGTACAAAAATTTATTTCTGTACTATTGGCTTAGGTTTGGACCTATGAGGTCACACACATTAGAGTTCATGATCCGATCGGATGGTTGATCAACGATTAAGAATCATTCTAGGGTTAAATGATCAATACGATTGACATTTAACCCAGTGCAAGTGTTGCAGGAGGATCGATATGCAATTTGATTGCTAATTGGCTTAATTTGATTAAGCCAATGGGCTGAGATTAAGTTTAATTAAATATGATTTAATTAGATTTAGTCTGGGCTTGATTGGATCAAGTCCAATTGGTTTATTGGATAAGCCAAGTGCAAGGAAAAACTAGTCCTAGTTCAACTAGGACTTGGGTCAATCTAATTTCTAATTTGATTAGAAAATTAAATCAGATTTAAATCTAATTTAATCTGATTAAATTAGGTTCTTAATTAGGTTAAGATCTATTTTAATTAGGTTGATCTAATTTTAGTTTGATTTGATTTGAGAAACCAAATTAAAACAAGTCATAAGATAGAATCCTAGTAAGACTAGGATTCCACCTTGCACCACATAAGCCTTCCCCACGCCATCTCTCTCATTCAACGCCAATCTCCTCTTATTTTGTGTGACAAAAGCCCTCTCCCAGGTCTCTCCCATGTTCACAAAAGATCTCCTCTCTTCTTTCTTACATAGAAGGTGGTTTGGATCAAATCAAAAAGGAATAAGTTTAGATTTCAAATTCTATGAGATAGAGTTTTAGAAATTCAAAACTCTTTCAATTTTGCACCGAATCTATCCAAATTTTTTTTTTGGAATTTTTGTGGCTTTTAGGGTACACATTATGAACCCTTTTCTAGTGATCCATGTATGAAAATAAAGAGGAGGTGTTCAAGAGTTGGGCGCCCCTTAACTTGCCATGTTTGGATAAGCCTTGACTAGGTATTTGACCTAGACAAGGACTCTATCATATCTCTCTATATAAAATGAGTTTCTTCATAAAATTTTTAAAGAAATAGAGATTTGAGAATCATTTGGGCCATCCAAAAATCAAAGAGAAAGACCTTTTGGTTGTGGAGATATAAAAGACACAAGTTAGGGTGTCTAGAGAGAGAAACGAGAAGAAGAAGAGGGTCTTCTTCTAGGGTTGTTTGTTTTTATATCTTTCCTCCCTCCATCTTGAGTTTCCTAAGAGAATCTCAGATCTAAAACTCTTCCTTTTACTTTTCATCTTTGGAAGAGTCCAAATCAAGAAGAAGGAGGCACTTGATCAACCATCAAAGAAGGATCAGCGCAGTACTAGCATACTGTGCTGATTTTCTGAAGCAGGACTTCTGATCGAGATTCGTGGGCTCGTGTGGACGACTCCTAGAGGCCGGATGCGTGTGCGGCTTGCAACATCATCCTCAAGTCCGGATCAGTGAGGTTAGAACGTCTAACTTGCAAGGTAATAGATCTGATCTATTGTTTGATACATACATTAGATGTAGTATAGAGACATGTTGATATGATCAACATGTAGTTCATGCTATATTTATATATTTTAATTTTTGATTTAATATTATATAATAATCATATAATAGGATCTTAGATCTAGGGATTCTCTGATTTTAAAAAATAATTTTAATTTATTTTAGTCTTCCGCTCTATGATCTTGAAAAAGTTTCAAGATCTAACCCTGAAACCCTAGATCTGGTTCCTACAGCTATCCATCTGAGAGGAGTCAGATGTTGCTGGCGAGTCTTCTACCATTGGGTGCCTTGAGCGTTAATACTACAGGCGAGGGTCATTTGCTGTAGGAGCTCGGTCGGGGGGCTTTCCGCAGGCGAAGCTCGATCTTACGCAGAATTTGACGGAGGGTTGACCGGTCAGTGGGTGTCGGATGGCGCTGAAGAGGTTCATCCACTGGAGGGGTCCGACTGCTGGAGTCCGTGCGGGATCTATCCGCTATAGGAGTTCGGTCGGAGTCCGATCTCCGTAAAAGCCCGGATGGGGGTCATTTGTCGAGGGGCCCGATCGAAGTCTGCCGTGAAAATCCAGTGCGGACCGCTTGTAGTGGAAGTTTAGAGTAGACCGCTTGTAGCAGGAGCTCGAAGTCTGGCTCCCGTAGGAGTCTAGATGAGGTCTACCTGCAGTCAGAGTTGGGGACGAAGTCCGGCTCCCGTAGGAGTCTGGATGAAGTCTACCTGCAGTCAAAGTCGGGGATGAAGTCCGACTCCCGTGGGAGTCCAGATGAAGTCTACCTGCAGTCAAAGTCGGGGATGAAGTCCAGCTCCCGTGGGAGTCCGGATGAAGTCTACCTGTAGTCGAAGTCGGGGATAAAGTCCGGCTCCCGTGGGAGTCCGGATGAAGTCTACCTGCAGTCGAAGTCGGGGACAAAGTCCGGCTCCCGTAGGAGTCCAGATGAAGTCTACCTACAGTCGAAGTTGGGGACGAAGTCCGGCTCCCGTAGGAGTCCCGATGAAGTCTACCTGCAGTCGAAGTCGGGGATGAAGTCCGGCTCCCGTAGTAGTCCGGATGAAGTCTACCTGTAGTCGAAGTCGGGGACGAAGTCCGGCTCCCGTAGGAGTCCAGATGAAGTCTACCTGCAGTCGAAGTCAGGGATGAAGTCCGGTTCCCGTAGAAGTTCGGATGATGTCTTCCTACAGTCGAAGTTGGAGACGAAGTCCGGCTCCCGTAGGAGTCCGGATGAAGTCTACCTGCAGTCGAAGTCGGGGATGAAGTCCGGCTCCCGTGGGAGTCCGGATGAAGTCTACCTGCAGTCGAAGTCGGGGACGAAGTCCGGCTCCCGTAGGAGTCCGGATGAAGTCTACCTGCAGTCGAAGTCGGGGATGAAGTCCGGCTCCCGTGGGAGTCCGGATGAAGTCTAGCAGGTGGAAACTTGGGTGGAGTCCGTCCGTCGGCAGGACTTGGTAATGTCGTGGAGGCTCGACCGCCGGAGAGATGTCGTCGAAGGTCGGACGTCGGTAGAATCCCTGAGGGGTCACTCCTATCACAGACTTCAGCTGGGGGAGGAGATTTTATACCCAATAAGTATTAAAGTCTGGATCAAGCTTGATTGAATTGGATTCAATCAGGTCAAGCTGATTAGGTTATGAGATGACCTAATCGGTAAGAAAGAAATGATCCTAATTTGATTAGATCTATGGCTCAATTAATTTATTAATTTGATCAAATTTAATTAAGATTATGGGAGCATAATTAGATTAAGTTCATGATATTTTATTTATATCTTATTGGATTGTGTTTGAAAGAAATCCAATTAGTTAAACCTTAGAGTCTGAAATGAATGGGACTCTCTCCGTTGAGACATCCAAATTATCTCATGCTTTTTCTCACCGCACAAAATTAGTTTGTACATAAGAAAATCAAAAGATAATCCTTCTTTTATTTCCTATTAAGGATAAAAATTAGTTGGTTTTGATTTGAATTCAAAATAGTTTGAATTTCAACCTAAAATCTTATCCATATTCTTTCACATGTTGGCTGTTTTTGAAGGGACCCATTGTGTGCCAGAAAAAGAAGTCTTTCTGATTATTTTTTATGCCTAATTTTCTCTGGTAAGTCTCTCTTTAAGTCAGATAAGAGTGAGAAAAAGTTAGAATCAAATTGAAATTCGAAATGGTTTGAATTGCAATACACTCCAGCTCTTATCCTATCTTATCTGGTTTGTGTGACAAATATAAAAAGGTCATAATTTTGTGCACCAAGAAGAGAGACCTTTTCACTGTGAGATACCAGAGAGAAAGAGGGGCCAAAATCCTTCTTTGGGGCATGAGGTTTGGGTGGTTTTCTTTTTTTCTTAGCATGAACAACAGAGGAGACCGTTCTCCTCTCGGGTGAGAGACCTAGAACTGTTCTAGATTTTTGGATGAGAAAAAATCCAAAGAGAAGAGATTCTTCATCTAATTTTTCTCTACCATCCAACATCCTCCTCTGATCCATCTTCAACATCAAAAAAATTTGAGGTGATCGAAGAAGGAGATCAAGTCAGATCTGCCATCAGGAACCAACTGCGTGAGCTAACACTCCCACGGAGGGTTGATCGATCCGAGGGCTTCGTGTGGACCATTCGTAGAGGTTGGATGCTTGTGTGGCTATGAGTGATTAGAGAAGACTTTTAGATCTATATTTTTGATTATAGAGTTTGACTATCCATGCTCAGGTATTGGGTTCGGAACCCTAGAAGTGGTAGATTAGATCTATTACTAAATGCTGTTTTTGCTTCACATGGTTGTCATTTTAGATTCAGATTTCTTTGTATATAAATTTATGTCATAGATCTATTTATAAAAATTTTAAGATCAGATCTTATACATGTATTTATAGATTAAATAGTTTAATCTAATATTCTTCCACTAAAAAAATTACTGAAATGCATGCATAAAACCCCTGGGCATCCCAACAGTGGTATCAGAGCCACAGTTCGATATAACATGATATTATATGTATATAGATCTATAATTAAATTAGATTAGATCTGATATATAATATTTAGATTTAAAATTAGTTATAGATCTGATCGCACAAACTGACATAAGGTTGTCCTGCTATAAGGTTTATCCCTTGCAGTGCAAAAGTTGTCTTAGTTTGTGCTGATCTTTATAAAATCTGATTTTAATTTGAAGCATATGAAATTTATTTATGATGATGATTATCTAATTTTGATATAATCAAAATATAATAATCAAATCTAAAATAATTTAGATTAGATCTAAATTATTTAGATTAGATGATCTGCGTAGCGAAGTAATCGGATCGGATTTGTCACCAGACCATCCGATCATAGGAGGTAATAGAGATTAGATCTCTCTTTTTTCCATTCAATTGGGTCTTTTTATGATGTATAAAGATACCATTGTGACTATATCCTATGAAGATGAATGCAAAAAAAAAAAATTTACTTTTCTCAAAATCCTAAGATTATGTATATGATACATTGTATGAAAAGTAGTTGCATCTAATCTTTACAAATAAAATCTAGAATCATGAACATATTTAAAATAATTTTAAAATAATTTATGATTAATTTTATTACTATTTATATAAAATTATTTTGATATAAAATTAATATAATTATTGTAGTTTGCCTGTTGAGTCGACTCAGTATTATTTGGATCGACTCAGGATCATAATTCCTCAGTTCAATTTTTATTGAGCTGACTCATTGTTACAAGCTAAAAATCATGATTAATAATTCATCATTAATGAGTCAACTAAGTCTCAAAACTTAGTCGACCCATTGTGATGAGTAGGCTCAATCCAGAGGTGAGCTGATTCAAGTTCAGATCTAAATGATTGTGCATAAAATTAATTAAAAAATATTTTATAAAATTTGAAATTATTTTTAAATTTTGAATCCATATCCATAGCTCCAAATTTAATTGATAATTAGGTTGAATAAATTAGATTTAGAATTGTGAGTTAAACATCTAATGTCATTCTCATAAAACATGGGTGATAAATTTATGGGTTAGCTTGATTAGGTCCTCTTAATTGGGTTAGACCTAGGGTTAGAATCAAAGATCAAATGGACTAAAAGAAAAATTAGATTAAATCAGAATTTCTCTAGAGCCAATACAATAGTTATAGTTGGTCGAGTTTATGTCTTTGATTAGATCCAAATGAACTTTGATCTTGAGCTCAGTAGTCGAATCCAAATCTATAAGTAGATCCAATTAAAACTGATTAACCAATTGGTGTCTAAGATAAGTTTGACAGTCTTGATCGATGATTTTTAATTGAGAGCTACTCGTATAGATTGAATCTATGATGAGTTAATGACATATCTCTCCCACTGATCTCACTTATTTGGCCGACATGGTGAATCAAGTTTTGATCAGATAGCTTAATGATTAGGGTTGACCTATGCTTGCTAAAAAATCAGTTCGACTGATTTAGGTACCCCTAGTTTGACTTATCTTTATCTTCGACATGACTTGGTGAAGTCAGTGAGAAGATTGATGACTTGTCAGTTGGATCAGTTTGTTTCTAATCCACCCTAATCTGACTTGGTGAAGTCAGTGGGAGGATTGAGATTAGTTGGTCTATGTATTTAATTCTCTTAAATTATGTTAACCAAATTTTTTAAATTATTAGATGCATAAAATGAGCTAGTTATGGTGATAACTAGATCATAGCCTCCCATTAAGGTGAATGATAATGGGTTCATTATTTTTGATTGACATTGCTGTTGGAAAATGTGTCCCAAAAAGCCAATCGTCAAGCTGTTGACGGTTGAGCAACCAAGTATTATAATTGATTTGTTAATAAATAAAATATATTTGACATCTTCATCATAAGCTTTCATCTTCTAATGAACTCCGTTGTTATGATGAAGTCCTTAGGACTATTTAAGTTCGATAAAGAGAGAATTTATCGATTAGTCCTTAAAACTGTTCATGACCAAATGATAAGCTGTTAATAAGGACGACAGCTTCTATCGAGCATAGGTCACTGTAGGCCATATGGGTTGGTTGTCCTCTTAACCAAGGAGTGTAGAGACACTGGTATGGCATACAGGTGAGATGTAAAGGTACATCATCATTGAACGTGACCAACTCCAGAGTATTCTGCTGTCGAGAATGTCTCTGATGGGATATAGGTATAAGTGTCCCTTAGACTTGAGATCGCCTCAGTGACTTGCAAGCAACTCACTGTGCTTTGGTACTGGACTAACTGAATTTCTAATTCAGGGACGGAAGGCTTCTGGGCACAGTTAAGTACTTGCGAAGTCAGAGTTTGATCGAGATGGGATTGACCACTCTAAGAGTTGGAGAAGAATGAGTTGCTGTATTTCAATTTAGCAAAACCTTGGCCAGGGTAATCCATCAGATGGATTTGATATTTTGAAATACAATGTGGACAACCTGATCAGAGTTGACAGTTGAACTCTGGGGTGTCCTATGATCATTTTGATCAAGGGGATGAATTATATGAAAACTATATCCGCATGGATTCTAAGGATGTTGTTCTATACATTCGACCTATCCGATCGTCGGGTACCATTGCTAGATGGTCACTTCGATTGGTACAAAAATTTATTCCTATACTACCAGCTTAGGTTCGGACCTATGAGGTCACACACATTAGAGTTCATGATCCGATCAGATGGTTGATCAACGATTAAGAATCGTTCTAGGGTTAAATGATCAATACGATTGACATTTAACCCAGTGCAAGTATTGCAGGAGGATCGATTAGCAATTCGATTGCTAATTAGCTTAATTTGATTAAGCCAATGGCTGAGATTGAGTCTAATTAAATATGATTTAATTATATTTATTTTGGACTTGATTGGATCAAGTCCAATTGGTTTATTGGATAAGCCAAGTGCAAGGAAAAACTAGTCCTAGTTTAACTAGGACTTGGGTCAATCTAATTTTTAATTTGATTAGAAAATTAAATCAGATTTAAATTTAATTTAATCTGATTAAATTAGGTTCTTAATTGGATTAAGATTTATTTTAATTAGGTTGATCTAATTTTGGTTTGATTTGGTTTGAGAAACCAAATTAAAACAAGTCATAAGATAGAATCCTAGTAAGACTAGGATTCCACCTTGCGCCACATAAGCCTTCCCCACGCCCTCTCTCTTATTCAACGCCAATATCCACTTATTTTGTGCAACAAAAGCCCTCTCCCATATTCACAAAAGGTTTTCTCTCTTCTTTCTTACATGGAAGGTGGTTTGGATCAAATCAAAAAGGAATAAGTTTGGATTTCGAATTCTATGAGATAAAGTTTTAGAAATCCAAAACTCTTTCAATTTTGCATCGAATTTATCCGAATTTTTTTTTGGAATTTTTATAGATTTTAGGGTATACATTTTGTATCCTTTTCTGGTGATCCATGCATGAAAATATGGAGGAGGTGCTCAAGAGTTGGGCGCCCCTTAACTTGCCATGTTTGGATAAGCCTTGACTAGGTATTTGACCTAAACAAGGACTCTATCATATCTCTCTGTATAAAATAAGTTTCTTCATGAAATTTTTAGAGAAGATAGATATTTGAGAGACCTTTGTGCCATCCAAAAATCAGAGAGAAATACCTTTGGGTCGTGGAGATATAAAAGATGCAAGTTAGGATGTCTAGAGAGAAAAATGTGAAGAAGAAGAGGGTCTTCTTCTAGAGTTTTTTGTTTTCGTATCTTTCCTCCCTCCATCTTGAGTTTCCTGAGAGCATCTCAGATCTGAAACTCCTCCTTTTACTTTTCATCTTTGGAATAGTTCAAATCAAGAAGAAGGAGGCACCTGATCAACCATCAAAGAAGGATCAGCGCAGTACTAGCATACTGTGCTGATTTCCTGAAGCAGGACTTCTGATCGAGATTCGTGGGCTCGTGTGGATGACTCCTAGAGGTCGGACGTGTGTGTGGCTTGCAACATCATCCTCAAGCCTGGATCAGCAAGGTTAGAGCATCTAACTTGCAAGGTAATAGATCTGATCTATTGTTTAATACATACATTAGATGTGGTATAGAAACATGTTGATACGATCAACATGTAGTTCATGCTATATTTATATATTTTAATTTTTGATTTAATTCTATATAATAATCATGTAATAGAATCTTAGATCTAGGGATTCTTTGATTTTAGAAAATAAATTTTGATTTATTTTAGCCTTCCGCTGTATCATCTTGAAAAAGTTTCAAGATCTAACCCTGAACCCTAGATCTGGTTCCTACAATTGGTATCAGAGCCTAGGTTCTTTCTTACATGATTATTTATACATGCTTATATTATTTTTTAAATTAGATCTAATTTATAATCTGATTATTAAATCTGAAATTAAAATTTTAGATCAATCACAAACTGCAAGGTTGTCCTGCCGTAAGGTTTACCCCTTACAGTGCAAAGGTTGTCCTAGTTTGTGTAGATCTATCTTTAATCATAAATTTGTTAGATATGATCTAGATTAAATTTATGATTTATTAGATTTAAAAGATGTTTAAATCTAAAATAAAATCTCTTTGTTAATAATTTTTGTGCAAAAAAATTGTTTAAAGTTGAAATTGTTTCAATTACATGAACCTGTTTAGATTAGATCTAAAGTAGTTTCATGTTTATTTCACTTGTATCTTGATTATGAATCAAACATGCAATATGGTTGGTAGAATCATATTGTAAAATTATTTTACAAATATAAAAATTAGTTTTTTGAAAAGCCAAACCCAACCCTCAGCCCAAAACTTAATTAAGAATTAAGATGTTGTTTGATTAGGTTCTAGGATTGTGAATTGAAGAACCTAAGACACAAATCATAACACATTGGGTTAATGGGTTAGTGGGAATTAGGTCCATTAATTGGGTTAGACCTATGGTTAGATTAAAGATGGACTTAATTAGAGAATTGACTAAATCTAATCAATTGTTGTCTTAGATTAGGTCAAAGATTCTCTAGATCAATTACAATAGTTGTAGTTGGTCAAGTCCATATCTTTAACGAGAACAAATGGACTTGATTCTTGGCTAAGCGGTCTAGCACGAACTGTTAGGTTGATCTAATCGAAACTAATTAAACCAGTTGGTGTCTAAGGTAAACCAGACCGGTGGTTTTTAATTGGGAGCCCGCTTACCTGGCCATTTCTGATGGTGTCTAAGGCAAGCTTTGGCAGACCCTCCCACTGATCGAATTTACCTGGCCTCTTGGTGAAATTATGTTTTGATCGGATCACTTGACTATTCGAGCTGACCCATGTCAGTTAGGTAAATCAGTGTGACTGATTTAGGTGCTCTTAGACCAGCCCTTTTAATGGTCTCCCTTAAGCTGACTTGGTGAAGCCAGTGGGAGGATCATGATAAGCTGGTTCATCTGACCTCATCCTCTATATTATTTGAATCTTCTAAAATTATTAGGTCCTTAAAATGACAAAGTTATGGAGATAACTGAGTCATAGCCTCTGATTAAGGTGTTTGATAATGAGTCCATTAACTCAATAATCATTGCAGACCCAAAGGCCTGGTGCTTGTTGACTAATGGAATTATCACTCATCATATGATGACTTGGAAGTGTTTCTCTAATGGTGGTTAGGTGAGCCAACCAAAGTTGGGCTTAATCATTCGTTGGTTAGATACACCAAGTATGATCATGTTAATGGTTGGACCTGACCGGATCCTTACAGTGGAGGCCAAAGCCTACTGATTAGGTTTCTGGGGCAAAATTAAAATTACTAGAAATTGTTTAGAGAAATAATTGGTTATGAACCTACCCTTAGATGTACATGGGTTGACCAACCAAAGTTGGGCTTGTGTGCAGTCTAAGTGGATTCTAGTACCCGCTAAGGAATTAGGGTAATTCCTCGAGTTGGAGGAAGAGGCTACCAATTCGAATAAAATAGTGGGAGAAACCTTTTGATTAAAGTTCAAATCTTTAGGTTTAATGAATCAATTACTAATTAGGTTATGGTTCTCCTTTGTGCAAATATCGCCACTTCCCTATTGCTCCGATCATTGTTGGACAATGATAAGTTGGTGGGACCCAACTTCAGTAGCTGGTACCGAAAGTTGAAGATAGTCCTGGAGCATGAACGGATCCTATATGTGATAATGGATCCTGCACCAGAGGAGCCAGCTGCCAATGCACGTGGAACAATCAGAGATACTTACCAGAAGTGGCTCGGTGATCGGACCACGGTGCGCTGTATCATGCTGGCTGCTATGAGTGACGAGTTCAGTCGCAGATTCGAGACGGCTCAGCCAAAGGACATGCTTCAAGTGTTAGAGGATGCCTTTGGCACACCCGATGACGTGGAGAGGCACAAGACTAGTTGTGCCATCTTCAACGCCAAAATACGGGATGGTGCCTCTGTCACTGATCATGTATTGTACATGATCAAACTGATGGAACGATTGAGCAAGCTTGGCTGTCCCTTGCATGAGCAGCTTGAGAAAGATGCAATACTGAACTCGCTGCCCAAGTCTTATCTCCCATTCCTCACTCATTATAGAATGACAAAGCCTGAAGTAAACTACCATGGGTTACTGGGGTTGCTTCAGAACTTTGAGAAGGATCACTAACTTCATAAGGAGTCGGTGAACTTAGTGGGAGGATCATCTTCTGGTTCTCAACCCTTTGAGAAAGGGAAGAAGAACAAGAAGAAGAAAGTAAAGAAGGTGCAAGTTCAGGCTGGGATATCAATGCAGAGCCAGACCAAAAAGATCAAGCCTGATAAGAGTCTATTCTACTGGCAAGCACCCTAGATTAGATAGTATGTCAGATATCTACTTATGGCACTGTAGGCTAGGTCATATAAACAAGAACAGAATAAACAGGTTGACTCAAGAGGAAATCTTCGAAGTCAGTGATTGTGAATCACTTCCAACCTGTGAGTCCTGTCTTCTTGGTAAAATGACCAAGTCACCTTTTACTGGAAAAGGTGAGAGAGCTACTGAGCTCTTGGGCCTAATACATACTGATGTATGCGAGCCCATGAGCACCAGTGCTAGAGGTGGATATTTCTACTTCATAACTTTCACGGATGACCTATCCTGATATGAATATGTCTATCTGATGAAACATAAGTTGGATTCATTTGAAATGTTCAAACGATTTCGAAGTGAAGTAGAAAAATAAATTGGGAAGAGTATTAAAACTCTTCGATCTGATCGAGGAGGAGAATACCTTTCTAGTGAGTTTCTCACATATCTAGAAAAGAATGGGATTCTCTCCCAATGGACTCCTCCAGGAACACCACAGCATAATGGTGTGTCTGAAAGGAGGAATCGGACTCTGTTAGACATGGTCCAATCCATGATGGGTTTTGCTAGCTTACCGATATCATTCTGGAGATATGCACTCGAATCGGCTTGTTATCTGTTAAATAGGGTTCCAAGTAAGTCTGTAATTAAGACTCCATATGAGATATGGACGAGACGTAAGCCAGCACTTTTACACCTTAGGGTCTGAGGGTGCTCGACCTATGTCAAACGATTAGTCACAGACAAACTTGGACTTAGGTCTGACAAATGCTCATTCATAGGGTACCCCAAAGAGACAAAAGGATATTTTTTCTACCATGCTGATGAACAAAAGGTGTTCGTCAGTCTTAAGGCAATCTTTTTAGAAAAGGAGTTCCTTGGTGAAGGAACCGTTGCCTCTAAGGTTGAGCTTGATGAAGTTCAATAGGTAGAAGAACCGACACCAATAGCTAAACCTGAGTCGGATATGATTAGATCAGATTCGAAGCCCAATGTACCTATACCATTAAGGAGATCCGATAGAGTACCGCATCAGCCGGACAGATACTATGGTTTCTTGATCCAGGATGGTGATCCCATCGAACTTGATGAGAATAATGAGGATCCGATCACCTATATGGATGCAATGCAGAGACCTGATTCCGAAAAATGGCTTGAAGCCATGAAATCCAAAATGGAGTCCATGAAGGTCAACGATGTATGGACATTGGTTGACCCACCTGAAGGGGTTAAACCCATTGGGTGTAAATGGGTCTTCAAAAGGAAGAGGGGCGCAGACGGAAAGGTGGAGACCTATAAAGTCCATCTGATTGCCAAGGGGTATCGTCAACGTTATGGTATTGACTATGACGAGATATTTTCCCCTATGGCAATGCTCAAATCTATTCGGATAATGCTTACAATAGCTGCCCATCTGGATTATGAGATCTGACAGATGGATGTAAAGACAGCTTTCCTGAATGGAGAGCTGACTAAAGAGGTGTATATGATACAACCTGAGGGGTTTACATCCACAGATGAGTCCAAGGTGTGCAAGCTTCAGAGATCCATTTATGGATTGAAGCAAGCTTGTCAGAGTTGGAACATGCATTTTGATAAGGTGATCAAAACGTATGGCTTCATTAAGAATGGAGAAGAGCCCTGCATCTATAAATAGGCAAATGGTCTAGTTGTGGTATTCCTTATCTTGTACGTGGATGACATTCTCTTAATCGGGAATGACATCCCCGCACTACAGGGAATAAAAGTTTGGTTGTCATCACAGTTCTCCATGAAGGACTTGGGTGAAGCATCCTACATCCTAGGGATGAAGATCTATAGGGATAGATCTAAAAGGATGCTTGGGTTATCCCAGTCCATGTACATAGACACTGTGCTGAAGAGGTTCAGCATGGAGAATTTCAAGAAGGGTTATCTACCGATAGGCCATGAAATTTCTCTCTCTAAGAAGGATTGTCCGACAACTCCTGAAGAGAGAGTGCGTATGAGTAGAGTCCCATATGCTTCAGTCATGGGATCTATCATGTACGCCATGACATGTACAAGACCAGATGTGGCATACTCACTAGGAGTAGTGAGTAGATACCAATCTGATCCTAAAGAAAATCACTGGAAAGTGGTTAAAGCCATCCTTAAGTATTTGAGAAATACTAAGGACTAATGGTTGGTTTATGACAAGTCAGATCTGAAACTTGTGGGGTTCACAAACTCTAGCTTCCAAGCTGACCATGATGACAACAGAAGCGTGTCGGGTTATATCTTTACTCTGAATGGTGGAGCCATCTACTGGAAGAGTTCCAAGCAGCATACTGTGGCAGACTCTGTTTGTGAAGCGGAGTACATCGCAGCATCGGATGCCGCGAAGGAAGCTGTGTGGCTGAGGAAATTCATCAACGAGCTCGAAGTAGCACCCTCCCTCGATGGTCCAATCCTGCTCTACTGTGACAGCACTGGTGCCATAGCTCAGGTGAAGGAACCCAAAGCACATCAGTGGATGAAGCACATCTTGCGCTGCTTCCACCTGATCCGAGAGATCGTGGATCAAGGTGACGTCGACCTTCAGAAGATCGACGGAAAGGAGAACCTAGCCGACCCCTTCACTAAAGCCCTGGCGATAAAGGAGTTCGACAACCACAAGTCGAAGATGGGTATTAGATACTGTGCCGAGTGGCTTTAGGACAAGTGGGATTTGTTGGGAAATGTGTCCCAAAAAGCCAATCGTCAAGCTGTTAACGATTGAGCAACCAAGTATTGTAATTGATTTGTTAATAAATAAAATATATTTGGCATCTTCATCATAAGCTTTCATCTTCTAATGAACTCCGTTGTTATGATGAAGTCTTTAGGACTATTTAAGTTCGATAAAGAGAGGATTTATCGATTAGTCCTTAAAACTGTTCACGACCAAATGACAAGCTGTTAATAAGGACGACAGCTTCTATCGAGCATAGGTCTCTGTAGGCCATATGGGTTGGTTGTCCTCTTAACCAAAGAGTGTGGAGACACTGGTATGGCATACAGGTGAGATGTAAGGGTACATCATCATTGAACGTGACCAACTCCAGAGTATTCTGCTGTCGAGAATGTCTCTGATGGGATATAGGTATAAGTGTCCCTTAGACTTGAGATCGCCTCAGTGACTTGCAAGCAACTCACTGTGCTTTGGTACTGGACTAACTGAATTTCTAATTCAGAGATGGAAGGCTTTTGGGCATAGTCAAGTACTTGCGAAGTCAGAGTGTGATCGAGATGGGATTGACCACTCCAATAGTTGGAGAAGAATGAGTCGCTGTATTTCAATTTAGCAAAACCTTGGCCAGGGTAATCCATCAGATGGATTTGATATTTTGAAATACAATGTGGACAACCTGATCAGAGTTGACAGTTGAACTCTGGGGTGTCCTATGATCATTTTGGTCAAGGGGATGAATTATATGAAAACTATATCCGCATGGGTTCTAAGGATGTTGTTCTATACATTCGACCTATCCGGTCGTCGGGTACCATTGCTAGATGGTCACTTCGATTGGTACAGAAATTTATTTCTGTACTACCGGCTTAGGTTTGGACCTATGAGGTCACACACATTAGAGTTCATGATCCGATCAGATGGTTGATCAACGATTAAGAATTGTTCTAGGGTTAAATGATCAATACGATTGACATTTAACCCAGTGCAAGTATTGCAGGAGGATCGATTAGCAATTCGATTGCTAATTGGCTTAATTTGATTAAGCCAATGGGCTGAGATTAAGTCTAATTAAAAATGATTTAATTAGATTTATTTTGGGCTTGATTGGATCAAGTCCAATTGGTTTATTGGATAAGCCAAGTGCAAGGAAAAACTAATCCTAGTTCAACTAGGACTTGGATCAATCTAATTTCTAATTTGATTAGAAAATTAAATCAGATTTAAATCTAATTTAATCTGATTAAATTAGGTTCTTAATTGGGTTAAAACCTATTTTAATTGGGTTGATCTAATTTTGGTTTGATTTGGTTTGAGAAACCAAATTAAAACAAGTCATAAGATAGAATCCTAGTAAGACTAGGATTCCACCTTGCGCCACATAAGCCTTCCCCACGCCCTCTCTCTTATTCAACGCCAATCTCCACTTATTTTGTGCAACAAAAGCCCTCTCCCAGGTCTCTCCCACGTTCACAAAAGGTTTTCTCTCTTCTTTCTTACATGGAAGGTGGTTTGGATCAAATCAAAAAGGAATAAGTTTGGATTTCGAATTCTATGAGATAGAGTTTTAGAAATCCAAAACTCTTTCAATTTTGCATCGAATTTATCCAAATTTTTTTTTAAAATTTTTGTGGATTTTAGGGTATACATTGTGCATCCTTTTCTGGTGATCCATGCACGAAAATATGGAGGAGGTGCTCAAGAGTTGGGCGCCCCTTAACTTGCCATGTTTGGATAAGCCTTGACTAGGTATTTGACCTAGACAAAGACTCTATCATATCTCTCTGTATAAAATGAGTTTCTTCATAAAATTTTTTAAAAAGATAGATATTTTAGAGAACTTTGTGCCATCCAAAAATTAGAGAGAAAAACCTTTGGGTCGTGGAGATATAAAAGACACAAGTTAGGGTGTCTAGAGAGAAAAATGTGAAGAAGAAGAGGGTCTTCTTCTAGAGTTTTTTGTTTTCGTATCTTTCCTCCCTCCATCTTGAGTTTCCTGAGAGCGTCTCAGATCTGAAACTCCTCCTTTTACTTTTTATCTTTGGAAGAGTCCAAATCAAGAAGAAGGAGGCACCTCATCAACCATCAAAGAAGGATCAGCGCAGTACTAGCATACTGTGTTGATTTCCTGAAGCAGGACTTCTGATTGAGATTCATGGGCTCGTGTGGATGACTCCTAGAGGTCGGACGTGTGTGTGGCTTGCAACATCATCCTCAAGCCCGGATCAGCAAGGTTAGAGCGTCTAACTTGCAAGGTAATAGATCTGATCTATTGTTTAATACATACATTATATGTGGTGTAGAAACATGTTGATATGATCAACATGTAGTTCATGCTATATTTATATATTTTAATTTTTGATTTAATACTATGTAATAATCATGTAATAGAATCTTAGATCTAGGAATTTTCTGGTTTTAAAAAATAAATTTTGATTTATTTTAGCCTTCCGCTGTATGATCTTGAAAAAGTTTCAAGATCTAACCCTGAAACCCTAGATCTGGTTCCTACAATTGCAGGCGCCATCTGTCTGGTGTTTCTCTGAGTGATAGAATTATTATTTATCATATGATGACTCTATTGTACTATCTGATGAATGGTTGGATTGGTCGACCTATACTCGGGTCTAATTATTCATTAGTTAGAATCACTAAGTAGGTTCATGTTAATGGTTGGACCTAATCAGGACTTTCAGTAGAGACCCATCGCCTACTGAA
The DNA here is from genome assembly GCF_000442705.2 of Elaeis guineensis. NCBI lineage: Eukaryota > Viridiplantae > Streptophyta > Magnoliopsida > Arecales > Arecaceae > Elaeis > Elaeis guineensis. The sequence goes on from NC_025993.2 coordinate 80,322,510, forward strand.
ATGAAATCTATGATAAAATTAATTACTAAAAATTATTTAGATAAATAATTGGTTGAGAACCTACCTATAGATGCATGTGGGTAGGTTGAGCCATACTCGAGCCTATATGCAGTCTGTGTGGATTCTAGTACTCGCTAAAGAATTAAGGTAATTCCTCGAATTGGAAGTAGAGGCTATCAATTCAAATAAAATAGTGGATGAATTTTTAGACTAAAGTCTATATCTTTAGGCTTGATTAATTCATATACTAATTAGATCTGTATTTTTCTTTTTTTTCAGAAATGACTAGTAATTTATCGCTCCACTCACTGTTTAATAGTAATGAGCTTATTGGACCCAACTTCGATAGTCAGTATCAGAAGTTGAATATTGGTCTTGAGCTCAATCTAGCTAAAAAGTTTAGGACTGAATCGAGTCAAGCAGACTATGACTCAAATAGGCTAAAGAGAAATGAGCAATTAGTTGTTGATCAAAGTGCTTATATGATAACACCTTGTAATTTCTCTATATGTGACACTATTACTTGGGTATTGGATATCGAAAGTCTAGTTCATATATGTAATTCATTATAAGGACTTCAAGTTAGTAGAAAATTTGAGAACGACGAGAGATTCTTAAATGTGGGAGATGAAAGTCAAGTTCCAATCCGGACTTTAAGAGCTGTCGGACTTGTTTTCAAATCTAATAGTATCATTTTAAGTGATTGTCATTATTATCCATCTTTCTTGATGAATATAATCTTTATTCATCTTTTGGCCAAAAATGGTTATAGTTTATCAATAAAGAATGATTGTTGTGATATCATTATGAATGATGTTACAATAATGCGAGGATAATTAAGAAATGACATCTATGTAATGTCACAGTCTATGAATGTAATGTATACTCCAAATAAATATTCAAAGTTAGATAATATCACAGATGCCTATCTTTGGCATTGCAGGCTTGGTCATATTAACAAAAATGGGATAAATAGGTTAGCACAAGAGGGTATCCTCAATATCAATGATTGTGAATCATTGCTGACCTGTGAGTCTTATCTTCTTGAAAAGATAACTAAGTCATATTTTACTAAAAAAGATGAATAAGTTAGTGAAGTTCTAGGTGTAATACATAGTGATGTTTGTGAACCTATGAACATTAGTGCCAAAGGAGGGTATTGCTATTCCATTATGTTTATAGATGACCTATCTAGGTATGGGTATGTCTATTTGATAAAACACAAGGCCGAATCATTTGAAATATTTAAACAATTTCGTAATGAAGTAGAGAAACAAACTAAAAAAAGTATTAAGACTCTTCAATCTGATCGAGAGGATAAATATCTTTTCAGTGCATTTCTGACATATTTTGGAGAGAATAGGATTCTCTCACAATAGACTTTTTCAAGAACACCACAGCATAATGGTGTCTCAAAAAGAAGGAATCGAATCTTGTTAGACATGATTCGATCCATGATGGGATTTGCAAGTCTATCGATCTCCTTTTGGGGATATGCACTTGAGACAGCCTGTTTTGTGCTTAATAATGTTCCGAGCAAGTCAGTTAATAAAGCATCATATGAGATATAGTCAGGGCATAGGCCCAACCTCACTTACCTTAAGGTCTGGGGGTGTCCAGCTTATGTTAAATGATTGCAAACCGACAAGCTCGGACCTAGGTCCGATAATTATAATTTTGTAGGGTACCCCAAGGAAACAAAGAGATATTACTTTTACCTCTCTGCTGAACCAAAGATATTTGTCAGCAATAAGGCACACTTTTTGAAAAATGAGTTTCTTAGTGAAGTTGTAAGTATCTCTAAAGTCGAGCTTGATGAAGTTCGACAGGTAGAAGAACCAACACCAATGACTGAATCTGAATCGGATTTGATAAGATCAAACCCAGAGCCCAATATATAAATATCCTTAAGGCGATCTGATAGAGTACCACGTTAGCCAGATAAATACCTAGGTTTCTTGGTTCAGAATGGAGATCCTGTTGAGCTCGATGAGAACAATGAGGATCCAGTCACCTATATGGATGCAATGCAGAGATCCAACTCTGAGAAATAGCTTGAAGCCATGAAATCTAAAATGGAGTCCATGAAGATCAATAATGTATGGACATTGGTTGATCCACCTAAAGGGGTAAAACCCATAGGGTGTAAGTGGGTCTTCAAAAAGAAAAGAGGTGTAGATGGAAAGGTTGAGATCTATAAAGCCTGTCTGTTTGCCAAGGAGTATTGTCAATATTATAGTGTTGACCATGACGAGATGTTCTCTCCTGTAGCAATGCTCAAGTCTATTCGGATCATGCTTGTGATAGCAGCATACCTGGACTATGAAGTCTGATAAATGGATATGAAGACAGCTTTTCTAAATAGAAAGCTGAATAAAGAAGTGTATCTAATGCAATCTGAAGAGTTCACATCTACAGACGAGTCCAAGGTGTGCAAGCTTCAAAGATCCATTTATGGATTGAAGCAAGTATCTCGGAGTTGGAACATACATTTTGATAAGATGATCAGAACATATGGCTTCATTAAGAATGAAGAGAAACCCTGTATATATAAGTGGGCTAATGGTTCAGTAATTGTATTTCTTATTTTGTATATGGATAATATTTTTTAATCAAAAATGATGTCCCTACATTATAGGGAATAAAAGTATGACTGTCGTCATAATTCTCCATGAAGAATCTAGGAAAAGCAGCCTACATCTTAGAGATGAAGATTTATAAGGATAGATCTAAGAGGCTGCTCAGACTCTCCCAATCAACGTACATAAGTACCATGCTAAAATGATTCAGTATAGAGAATTTCAAGAAAGGCTATCTTCTAATAGACCATGGAATTTCTCTCTCAAAGAAGGATTGTCCGACAACCCCTCAAAAGAGAGAGCGTATGAGTAAAATTTCATATACCTCGATAGTAGATTCTATAATATACGCCATGACATGTACAAGATCAGATGTGGCATACTCACTAGGAGTAGTGAGCAGATACCAATCAGATCTGGGTGAGAATCATTGGAAGGTTGCAAAAACCATCCTTAAGTATTTGAGAAATACTAAGGATCAGTGCTTATTTATGAAGAATCTGACTTGAAACTCATGGGATACATTGATTTCAATTTTTAGTCAGATCATGATGATAGCAAAAACATGTTGGGATAAATTTTTACCCTAAAAGGTGGAGCTGTCTGCTGAAAAAGTTTCAAGCAGCACACCGTAGCCGATTCAGTTTGCAAGGCAGAATACATCACAGCATCCGATACTACAAAGAAAGCTGTGTGGCTGAGGAAGTTCATCACCGAGCTTGGAGTGGCACCCTCTATCGATGGTTCAATTTTGCTTTATTACGATAGTACTGGAGCCATAGCTCAGGCAAAGGAGCCGAATGCACATCAGCAGACAAAGGATATTCTGCATCGCTACCACTTTGTTCGAGAGATCGTGGATTGAGGTGACATCAACCTTTAAAAAGGAGAATCAGACCGACCCATTAACTAAAGTCCTTGCGGTAAAGGAGTTCGAAGATCACAAAATGAAGATGGATATAAGATACTGTACCAATTGGCTTTAGTACAAGTGGGAGTTGTTGGAAAATATGTCATAAAGCCAATCGTCAGCCTGTTAACGATTATGCTATTTGATGTAATTATATATGAATTAATTAATAAAATATTTATTTGATAATTTTCATCATAAGCTTGTACATCTTCTATATCGAACTTCTGTGTTATGATGAAAGTCCTTAGGACTATTTTAAATTGATAAAAGATGATTTATCATTTAGTCTTTAAATGAGTTCACGATCAAATGATATGCTATTACTAGGATGATAGATATATCAAGTGTAGGTCGTTGTGTGCCACATAGGTTGGTTGTCCTCTTAATCAAGGAGCATGGAGATACTGGTATGGCATGCAGATAAAATATAGAATTATATTTTACTAAACGTGACCAACTCTGGAGCACTCTACTGTCAAGAATCACTCCGAAGGGATATGGGTATCAGTGTCCCTCCGACCTGAGATCACCACGGTAACTTGCAAGCAACTCACTGTGCTTTGGTGCTAGACTATCTGAATTTTTAATTTAAGATCAGAAGATTTTTGGGCACAGTCAAGTACTTATGAAGTCGGTGCATGAGTCAAGATAGAATTGACCACTCTAAGAGATTTGAGAGAATGCTTTGTGTTTCAATTTAGTAAGACCTTGGCCAGCGCAATCCTTATGAGGAATCACAAGATTTATCAGGTTGAGACACATAATGAATGTACTATTAAGAGTTGACAGTTTAAACTCTAAGTCATCCTAGAATTAAGGGTCAAAGGGATGAATTATATAGTAACTATATCCAAATAGGTTCTTGAGTGTTGCTTTGCATATATTCGATCTATCCGGATGTCAGGTACAATTGCTAGATGGCTACTCTGATTGGTACAGAAATCAGTTCCTATGCTACTAGCTTAGGATCGAATCTATGAGGTCACACACATTAGAAGTTCTTCTTCAATCACATGGCTAATCTAAAGAATTCCAGTGAACGGCGACTCTGGTGAAGAGTCCCATTGGACTGGGACTCTACTGGAGAGTCCCATTGGATGGAGACTCTAGAGAAGAGTCCCACTGGATGGAATCTATCATTAATGAAAGATTAATTAGTAATTAGATCACTAATTAGATCAATTTGATTGAGCATTAAAGTCTGGATCAAGTTTGATTGAATTGGATTCAATCAGGTCAAGTCTGATTAGGTTATAAGATGACCTAATCGGTAAGGGAGAAATGATCCTGATTTGATCGAGTCTATGGCTCAATTTATTTATTGAGTTGATTAGATTTAATTAAAATTATAGAAGCTTAATTAGATTATGTTCATCATATTTTATTTAAGTCTAATTGGATTGGGTTTGAAAGAAATTCAATAGGTTAAACCATAGAGTCCCAAATGAATGGGACTCTCTCCCTTGTGACACCCAAATTGTCTCACATATTTTCTCACCGCATAAAATCAATTTGTGTGTAAGAAAATTAGAAAATAAACCTTCTTTTATCATCCATTAAGGATAAGAATTGGTTTGTTTCGATTTGAATTCAAAATGGTTTGAATTTCAACCTAAAAGCTTATCCATATCCTTCCACACGTTGGCTATTTTTGAAGGATCCCATTGTGTGCAAGAAAAGGAAGTCTTCCTAATTATTTTTCATATCCAATTTTCTTTAGTAAGTCCCACTTTAAGTCAAATATGGATGAAAAAAATTTAGAGTCAAATTGAAATTCAAAATGATTTGAATTGCAATAAACTCAAGCTCTTATCCTGTCTTACCTGGTTTGTATGACAACCATAAAAAGGCTATAATTTTGTGTACCAACAAGAGAGACCTTTTCACCATGAGATACCAAAGAGAAAGAGGGGCCAAAATCCTTCTTTGGAGTATAAGGTTTGGATGGTTTTCTTTCTTCCTTGGTGTGAACAAAAGAGGAGACCATTCTCTTCTCGGGTGAGAGACCTAGAACTATTCTAGGTTTTTGGGTGAAGAAAAAAATAAAGAGAAGAGAATCTTCATCTAATTTTTCTCTACCATCCAGCATCCTTCTTTAATCCATCTTCAACATTGAAAAGATCTGAGGTGATCGAAGAAGGAGATCAAGGCAGATTTGCCATCAGAAGCTGACTGCACGAGCTAGCACTCCCGCGGAGGGCTGATCGGTCCGAGGGCTTCGTGTGGACCATCCGTAGAGGTCGGACGTTTGTACAGCTATGAGCAACTAGAGAAGACTTTCAGATCTATATTTTTGATCGTGGAGTTCGACTATCCATGCTCAGGTATTGGGTTCGAAACCCTAGAAGTGGTAGATTAGATTTATTACTAAATGCTGTTTTTGGTTCACATGCTTGTCATTTTAGATTCAGATTTCTTTGCATATAAATTCATATCATAGATTTGTTTGTAGAAATTTTAAGATTAGATCTTATGCATGTATTTATAGATTAAATGATTTAATCTAATATTCTTCCATTGAAAAATTACTGAAATGCATGCATAAAACCCCTGCGCATCCCAACACCTAGAATAAACAATCTTATAAGTATAAAAATCTAACTAGAAATTATTCTCTCTGTAGATAACCATGTCATGTTCAAATCTCTTAGCTTGAATCTTCGATACAAATAAGTTGACCAGCACCAATTATAAAGATTGACTCTAAAATCTGAGAATTGTTCTCAATTTTAAAAAACTCACACATGTCTTTGACCAGAAAGCACCTGTGTTACCTACTCACCCATCTGTTGATTAACAAGTTGTACTTGAGAAGTGGATGGATGAAGATAACAAGATGAAGTGCTATATCTTAGCATCCATGTCCAATGATCTTCAGTAACAGCATGAAGATATGAGGACTGTCAGAGAAATACTGGTTCACCTACAAGAGTTATATAGTGAACAAAGTTGCATAGCTTATTTTGAGGTCTCCTGAAGACTTTTCAGAGCGAAGATGTGTGATTGGCAGTCTATCAAGAATCATTGTCTGATAATGATCAAGGACATAGAGGAGCTTCAAAAGCTCAGTATGAATATGGACAAAGAATTGCAGGTGGATCTGATCCTCCAGTCTCTTTCTGATTCATATGAGCAGTTCATCATGAACTACCATATGAATAAGATGGATGATATTTTGCCTGAGTTATTGAATACACTGGTGACTGCAGAGGGCACCTTGAAGAGCTCAAGGGGTACAGTTCTAGCTGTGGAGCGGGCTTGCTCCAAAAGGAAGTCTTCTTTTAAGAAGAAGAAAAAGTCCGTGAAGAAACAGAAGAATGAGGCCAAGCCCAAGAAGTAGATTTCTAAGAAGACCAATGACAAGGAAAAGTGTTTCCATTGTAACATCGAAGGCCACTGGAGAAAAGACTATCCGACCTACCTAGCGACTGTCAAGAGCAGAAAGAAGGATGGGACTTTTGAATGTATGTCTGAAATACTCATTATTGAAACTAATCTAACAGTTTCCTCTTCTTTTAGTTGGCTTCTTGATTCTGGTTTAAGTGCTTATTTGTGTACTTCAATGCAGGGTCTTGAAGAAGTTAAGGGGCTGAGGGAAGATAAGATCATTCTTCGAGTTGGCAATGGAGCAAAGGTTGCTGTTATGGTCGTTGGAACCTACCCTCTGCAACTACTATTAGGACCTAGTTTGCTTTTGAAAGACTGTTATTATATACCTATAGCCAGTAAAAATTTGATTTCTATCTCTGTGCTGGTACAGAATAACTATAATTTTTATTTCAATAAAGATATGTGTTCAATTTATTTTAAAAATAAAATTACTGCATATGTTTTCTTGATTGATGGTCTTTAACATTTGCATACGGATGCGAGTGTAAACATTAACCAGCAAATAGTGAATGCTATAGGGTCTAAGAGATCTAAAGATAGGATTAGCCAAAAGTATCTATGGCATCTTAGGCTAGGCCATGTTGGAGAGGACAGACTCAATAAACTAGAGAAAGATAGTCTTCTCGGACCATTGACTTTCGAGTCTTATCCAGTCTGTGAATTGTGTCTTCAAGAAAAAATAGCCAAGCTGCCCTTTGTGGGACAAAGGGATAGGACCCCTAAGATATTAGCCCTGGTACACACTGACATGTGTGATCCATTCGATATACAAGCCAGGGGTAGATATATCTACTTCATAATCTTTACTGATGATTATTCATGGTATGGGTTTGTGCATCTGATGCACCAAAAGTCTAAAGCCTTTGAAAAGTTCATAGAATTCAAACATGAAGTAGAAAAATAGATCGAAAAATTCATAAAGGTTCTTCGATCAGATCAAGAAGAAGAATACCTTAATAGAAAATTTCGAATCTATCTCAAAGATAATGGTATAGTCTCATAATGGATACCTACAGAGATACCTCAGCTCAATGGGGTATCCAAAAGGAGGAATCGAATCCTACTAGATATGGTTAGATCCATGATGAGCTTTACAGACCTTCCTGACTTTCTCTGGGGATATGCTTTGCTTTCTGCAATTCATCTCTTGAACCAGGTTTCCTCTAAATCCATTCCTACCGTACCATATGAATTATAACATGGTAAGAAGCCAACTCTTGGGTACCTCAAGATTTGAAGATGTCTAGCCTATGTCAAGTGACAGCAGGTAAACAAGTTAGAGGCTAGGTCTATTAGAGCTCATTTTATAGGATATCCTAAAAAAATCATGGGATACTACTTTTATTTTTTTGAAGATCATAATATGATTGTGAGCCATCATGTTGTCTTTATAGAAAAAGAGTTTATCCAAGATGGAGGTAGTGGAAGGAAGATTGAGCTCGAAGAGAAAGTCTCTAAAGAGCATCGAGCCCAGGAACCTGAACCCAACAATGAGCCAGTAGATATGATATCTCCTCCATCTCGTAGATCAAGTAGGGTCTCTCAACCTCCTGAAAGGTACTTAGGTATTCTTACAGAGAATTTAGAGAAAGCATTCCTTATGGAAGATAGGGACAATAGGAATGATCCCAAAACCTACGATGAGGTAATGTTAGATATAGACTCCAAAAAATAGATGGATGTGATGAAGTCAGAAATTGACTTCATGCATTCTAATCAAGTTTGGTCCTTAGTAGATCCACCTAAAGATATTGTACCTATTGGGTGTAAATAGATTTACAAAAGGAAGATTGGGTCGGATGGTAAGGTAGAGACCTATAAGGCAAGGCTAGTTACGAAAGGTTATAGTCAATGCGAAGGTATTGACTATTATGAAACTTTTTGATCCATAGCCATGCTGAAATCCATCCATACTTTACTTGCCATAGCAGTATTTCATGATTATGAAATTTGACAGATGGATGTGAAAACTGCCTTCCTAAATGGATATCTTGATGAAGATATCTATATGAAGCAGCCTCTGGGTTTCACGTCCGGTGATAGTGATCACAAGGTCTGCAAGCTGCAAAGATCGATTTATAGACTCAAGTAAGCATCTCGGAGTTGAAACATTTACTTCAATGATGTAATCAAAATATTTGATTTCATCAAAAATAAAAAGGAGCCGTGTGTGTATAAAAAGGTCAGTGGGAGTACTGTCACATTTCTTATATTATACGTAGATGACATCCTCTTCATGAGGAATGATATTTTCATGCTGACATCAGTCAAAGTATGGTTGTCGAAAGAGTTCATCATGAAAGACCTAGGAGAAGCTTCCTACATTCTTGGTATAAAGGTCTATAGAGATTGTTGGTGCAAAAATCCACTTACGCCGGAGAAGCTAGAGTCGAGGGAGTCGCGGTCGCCGTCGGGACCTGCAAAAAAAGTCTAAACCGGAGGTGGGGTTGCTCCGGCAAGACCCTCCGATGCCCATGTCAGTTCTCTGCCTCAACAAGAATGGAGTGCTTGAACAGAGAATTTAGCAGAGTTTTGAGGTAAAAAATTAGAGCTTATAGAATAACGTATCTAGGACCCCCTTTTATAGGCGGAGGGGGCGGTAGCTTGATAGCGATATCTGTAACCGTCTGGCAGTGGGCTGCCCAGGGTCAGGCGGAGTTTGTTGCAAAGAGTAGTGGAGTGGACCCGTGGCTATCATCGGAGTGTGCCACGTGGAGTCTGCCGAGAAAAGTGGAGCGGCGTCCGTTGTCGCGACTTGCCAGCGGATGGAAGAATCGCGCGGTATCCATCGCAGGAAGTGGAGCAGGATTGTGGCCGTTATCGTGGCTTGTCAGGGAGTGATGGAGCTGCACGAAATCCACCGCAGGAAGTGGAGTAGGATCATGGTGGTTACTGTGTCGCGCCTGGGAGTGCAGATCCGTCGGTTGAAGTTCGACAGTAGTCGGAGCTGATGACGGAGTCTGGCTCCCGTAGGAGTCCGGGCGGAGTCCTCCTGCAATTAAAGTCAGATGCGAAGTCCGGCTCCCGTAGGAGTACGGACGGATCTTACCGGTGATTGAAGTTGGCGACGGAGCTCGGCTCCCGTAGGAGTCCGGGCGGAGTTCCCCTTGAGGTTGGAGTCGTGGGCGGAGCCCGACTCCCGTAGGAGTCCGGGCGGAGTCCTCTCAGAGTTGATGTTGTGGGTGGAGCCTAGCTCTCATAGGAGTCCGGGCGGAGTCCTTCTGCAATTAAAGTTAGGTGCGAAGTCCGGCTCCCGTAGGAGTCCGGACGGATCTTACCGGTGGTTGAAGTTGGCGACGGAGCCCGGCTCCCGTAGGAGTCCGGGTGGAGTCCCCCTTGAGGTTGGAGTCGTGGGCGGAGCCCGGCTCTCGTAGGAGTCCGGGCGGAGTCCTCTCAGAGTTGATGTTGCGGGCGGAGCCCGGACTCCTACGGAGTCCTCTCAGAGTTGATGTTGCGGGCGGAGCCCGGCTCCCTTAGGAGTCCGGACGGAGTCCTCCTGCAATTAAAGTAAGGTGCGAAGTCCGGCTCCCGTAGGAGTCCGGACGGATCTTACTGGCGGTTGAAGTTGGCGATGGAGCCCGACTCCCGTAGGAGTCCGGGCGGAGTCCCCCTTGAGGTTGGAGTCGTGGGCGGAGCCCGGCTCCCGTTGGAGTCCGGGCAGAGTCCTCTTAGAGTTGATGTTGCGGGCGGAGCCCGGCTCCCGTATGAGTCCGGGCGGAGTCCTCCTGCAATTAAAGTTAGGTGTGAAGTCTGGCTCCCGTAGGAGTCCGGACGGATCTTACCGGCGGTTGAAGTTGGCGACGGAGCCCGGCTCCCGTAGGAGTCCGGGCGGAGTCTCCCTTGAGGTTGGAGTCGTGGGCGGAGCCCGGCTCCCGTAGGAGTCCGGGCGGAGTCCTCTCAAAGTTGATGTTGCGGGCGGAGCCCGGCTCCCGTAGGAGTCCGGGCGAAGTCCTCCTGCAATTAAAGTTAGGTGCGAAGTCCGGTTCCCGTAGGAGTCCGGATGGATCTTACCGGCGGTTGAAGTTGGCGACGGAGCCCGGCTCCCGTAGGAGTCCGGGCGGAGTCCCCCTTGAGGTTGGAGTGCTATGGAGAGCATACTTGGAGGTCCACTAAGCATTGCTTATATAGGTGAGAGTCAGTATTTGTTACAAAGTGAGATAGGCATGCACCATAATTATGTTGTTGTGCACATCATATATCTTCACCATGCAGATTGTGCATTCATGGGCCAAGCTGTAATAGCCATGCATTGTATAGGACTTTAAATAGTTTTATGGCCTTTTTTATGTATCTACCTATTAAACTATTGTTTGTCGACTAGATGATGTCAACAGGGATAGGTTTTGAGGCACATTAGTCCTTATGGTTGCGATCTCATTTGTCTAGACTGATTATCATATATAAGCTAGCTGATGTAGGTGATTGATTTAGTTGAGTGAGTTATTCATCTTTCTCAATTATTTTTCTTTTCCTATTGTTCCAATATAATACCAATATCATAGATAGAAAACCCACATTTCAGGTCATTCTTGTTGGGTTTTGGTTGTGCAGCGGACTGCAAGTTTCAATTTATTTTTAAAACATGCTTTTAACTCTTAAAAGTAAGCAAACCGAAATCCAATCTCAGGTAAATCTTGTTGATGTCAATCAAATATAATATACATAATAATTAAGCTAAGAATTAAATCTTCAAGCAGATGATGATAGGATGCAAGTATGATCCCCACAAGACATCCATATCCTCCAATGGTAGTCCACACAAGAATCAATCATGGACCTTCCCAATCTATTGCTATGCTGAAGACTGCTTCACAAGAATTCAGCAATACTTTCTTAAGGATGAAGTGCACCACAACCTAATAGCTTTCAAAACTCCACATAAATCATGCATGAAATATTTTCTCAAAAGATTTATATAGCCACTCTTTCTTAGATATTCAACTCTTGGATCTCTTAATCTCTTAAAAAGGTAGACAATCTACTCTTCTATTTGATTTCTTTCCTCTCAATTTTTCTTTCTTTCCTTTTCTTGCTTTTCTCTTTTTTTTTCTTTTCTTTTTCACCCAAAACCTATGCCCAACTCCACTTCCATTTGCATGCTAATCCCATGGAATGCCCCTAATTTATAAGGAATGATGAGGTGTGGAACATTCCTTTAGCACTAAATATTCTCATGTGGGGCCAAACTCTTTGGCTTCTGTGTGAGATAAATGGAATGCATAGAATAGTTGGGGTGTGGAAGAGTTGTAGAGCAAAAGGACTCTTCCTTCTGTGCACACACACCAAGGTGCCATCAGATATGGTGCATGGAAAAAAGGTAGAGAACTTAAGAAAAATAACCCAGAAGGACTCTTTCTTCTGAGTGCACAAAATAAAGAGGCATGGAATTAAATGGTGTGTGGATGGCATGGAGGAGTTTTAGATGCCTAGGAGTCCTTGGGTGTGAGCCCTTTTAGATTAGGTCAAAGTATCAGGTTCTAGGTTAGCTCAAACAACTTTGAGCTTGGCATAATTGGGAACTTGGGTTAATCCATATGCTAGCATGTCAACTAAACCTATAGGATTTTCAATAAATCCAATTTGATTAGGCCATAATCAAATTCTTAAGTGTGTGATCCATTGGGTTCCATATCTAGCTGACAGTAGACTCAGACTGATGATCAAACTAACTCAATTAGAAATAGCTCAGCCCAAATGCACCAATTAATTAGAACTCCTTCTAATTGATTGCTAAATTAAACTCTTTAATTCTTGTGAGTCCACAAATCAAGATTAATATCTAGCAATATGTCATGACGAGCCAAAAGATATAAAATTTTGATAGAAATATCAAAAATATCTTTCAATGCTGAGTTACCATGCAATCCAATCCTTCGATCATACAACATCCCAGATAAGTTATGGATATGAAATCATGTCAAACTCAAATACTTATCTATATGTATCTCGATCTAAAGATGATGACTCAGTTGATGATATATGAGAAACTCTTTCTAATAATCATTCTTCTTTGGCCAAAGACTTCTTGAGTCATCATCCTATGAGATCACATAGGATGCTCTCTCTCCTTATAAGGAGTGATCGATTTTTGGTGAACCACTCACAACCTTCATGCACACTTCATCATGCTCAGAATATTTCATACAAGTCTCAAAGAGTCATGTTAGGATATGAACCAAAACATAGATTCATATACATAAGATACCATGATAATCTCAGGTCTAAGGATCGCTTGCACTACTCCCACTAGAGAATAATCAGCTGATATGCTTATAAGGCTCTATCAGATATTTTCTCATTAGGTCAATTCAGTAAACTCATTCTTCAATGAGCATCCACATCTTTGTATTAATGTCAATACATAGGTGATTGTGAGATCAACCACCCTCTTCATCGAGCATACATAGGATATGCCAATCTTATCGGTATCATTAATTTTTAGATTAATATTCCTATGAGCGAGAATATTTTAGATTAGGACTATCAAGGAGTTAGATCTCACAGGTATAATCTCATCATGGCTCTAAAATTATTGCCTGAATCTATGGGATTCATTTGAATCTTAATCAAGTATCAAGATACAACATATAATGAAATAAAATACATAATTTTATTAATAATTAATATCAAATACATGAGTTAGGAAGATAGAATATAAAAAATATTTCATCGCGTCACATCTGTGATTGACTTGTAGGACACAATTCTTTCAATCTCCCACCGGTACTAAAGCCAATCGCCCCCGTACTTGATGCTCATGCAATCAAGGTGGTGCTTAAACTACTACTGTTATGAGATCTTAGTGAAAGAATTCACTATATTGTTCCCCATGTCAACTCGCTCTATGATCATATCTTGTCTTTCAACAATCTTTCGAACGAGACGGAACCATCTCAGGATGTGCTTAGATTTGTGATGAGATCTTGATTCTTTGGCTTAAACAACAACTTTAATGTTATCACAATAAAGTGGCATGGGGTGTTCAATCTCTGAAACCACACCTAACTCTGTGATAAACTTTTTTATCCAAACGGCTTTCTTAGCAGTCTCACTAGCAGTAATTTATCTTTTCTTCTTATTTCAACCCTTATAGCCTATCTTCTTCTTGGAGATCTTATCTACACATAGAATAGGTACTTTTTCACTCTTGAAATGACTTTCTACTATCTTCAATATATTGAGCAGCTCTAGCAGGCTTGTGTTCAGTTTGTTCATATAATAATTAATAACAAACTGAGAGAATGATTCAGGAAGTGATTGCAGGATCAAATCTTGATTCAGCTCACCATCCATAGTAAAATCCAATTGACCTAACCGAGTGATCAGGTTGGTCATCTTAAGCACATGGGTCATACGGATGTATATTCACTCATTCTAGCATGAAATAACTACTTAAATATCTTATATCTAGTGGTTCTGCTTTATTCTCTATAGAACTCTTTCAAACTTAGAAGTATGGATGAACATCCACGCCTTCATGTTGCCTCAGTAGCTCATTGCTCATAGAGGCTAACATGATGCATTTGACAATCATATTGTTATCATGCCACATCTTATATGTGGCTCTATCCTCCTCACTAGCATCTTCTCCAATCAGATCGGGAGCAGAAGTATTTAAAATATAGGAGACTTTCTTCTATGTGAGAATAATTTTTAAATTTCTCAATTAGTCCACATAATTAAGTTCGGTCAACTTGTTAGTATCAAGAATGCCACGTAGTGAAAGTGAGGATGCCATTATGCAGTTTAACCTACAAATACAAGAATAAAATATAAACAAACTACTCATGATGATATGCACAATTAGATTAGGTCTCTTTGTATATTTGTATCTTTCACTTATTTATGAATTTCATAGCTCTCAAGTATGAAAATAAGAAACTTTATTTTATTTCTACGTGGGGATGAGATCTCAATTCCTCATAAATACTTTATAGATAGCACAACAAGTATTTATGAGTTCAAGGGTAGGTAACTTTTATTAATTGCATCTCATACAATTTCTAACATATCTTTTATCTCTAAAGTACTTATAGTCCTGTGCATAGCACAACAAACTATAGTATTCTAGTTAAGTTTGATCTTTCATTTTTATATAGCTATACTTGAACAGTGCTGCCCTTATGGATAGCACAATAAGACAACACTATTCGAATATGTCACAAATATCATTATGTACTTAGTCAATATCATATTAATTTTTATAGCAAGTCTTGTGGATAGCACAACAAACTCACTACAGATTTTGACATACTCTATTGATTTAGCATGAAGGAGCGTATAGATAGTGTTCTTAACACTTCACCATTATAACTTAATATAATTATTAATTGGGGATGGTTTTGGTCTCAAGCACATCCTAACATATACATAATAAGCAATATATATCTAACAATCATCAAGTAATAAAATTCATATTATTCAAATTGTAATTCATATGTTGATGCCAAATTCATGATCCTTAGGATCATATAGGGTGTATTTATAGTTTTGGTCTAACTTTTGAGCCAAATTGCATAGGACCATGATTTGGACCTAACTCTTAGTCCAATCATATGTTAACATTTGACTTGAGTCAATATTTTGAATCTAATCCAATTAGGATTATTTCTGATTCAAACCCTAATCCAATTAGATTTGATCAATCAACAATTGACCTCAAGTCCATAACACCCTTATCAATTGATTATAGCATCTATCTACCATGAATCAATTTATAGAATCCATAAAAAAATTTAAAAAATAGTAAATTTTAAATTTAGCAACTAAAATTATAGCCAGACACTTGATCATGGATAAAATAATTTCATATTTTAAGAATTGATGCATCTAATCAATTAATCATTATGGCATCACATGAATTAGATCTAATCTATAGTATAACAATAACATGTTGTTTGATTGAATCTAATAAGGATAGCTCTGATACTACTGTTGGGTTTTGATTGTATAGCAGAATGTAATTTTCAAAATTTTTCTATAAATATGCTTTTAACTCTTAAAAGTACACAAACTAAAATCCAATCCCAGGTAAATCCTGTTGATTTCAATCAAACATAATATACATAATAATTAAGAGAAGAATTATATCTTTAAGTAGATGATGATTAGATCCAAGTATAATCTTCATAAGACACCCATAAAGATATCCTCCAATGATAGTCCACATAAGAATCAACCACAGAGCTTCTCAATCTGTTGCTATGCTGAAGACTGCTTCACAAGAATTTAGCAATCCTTTTTTCTTAAGGATGAACCGCACCACAACCTAATAGCTTTCAAAACTCCACAAAGATCATGCTTGAAATCTTTTCTTAAAAGATTTATACAACCACTCTTCCTTAGATATCCAACTCTTGGATCTCTTAATCTCTTGAAAAGGTAGACAATCTACTTTTCTATTGATTTCTTTCCTCTCTATTTTTCTTTCTCTCCTTTTCTTACTTTTCTCCTTTTTTTCTTTTCTTTTTCACTTCAAAACCCATGCCCAACTCCACTTCCATTTGCACACTAATCCCATGGAACACCCCCAATTTATAAGGAATGAAGGGGTGTGGAACACTTCCTTTGGTACTAAATATTCTCATACGGGATGAAACTCTTTGGCTTCCATGAGAGATTAATGGAACGCATAGAATAGTTAGGCTGTGGAATATAGGGTTCCAAGATGTGCAGTGGAAGGCTATGGTGCTTTAAAATTTTTCATTAAAAACACCCAGCATCAAAATCCTAATATCCAGAATCTCTTGATAATAGCAATCAAAGTATAAAACCAAAGAATCAAGATAATTAGAATACCTGTACATGCTAAAAATTTCCACAAGCATACAAATGTTAGATATGTGTCCTAGAAAGTCAATTGTTGACAGAAACATTATGTAATTTCAGAGCTTATTCTTGTACTTATAAAATTTTATTTTAATAAAAGGCATTTTTATTTCAAGTCATATTTATATGTCCATGATTTATTCTAAAAATTAACAAAGATGATTTTGTATATTCTCAAGATGTTGAAAATTTAAGACATATATTATTAGTGGTTAGTTTTTAAATACTCTCACTCGTAGGATCATCACAGAGGATAGTGAACAATCTATTTAAGATTGGTGCATGGATCACCTCCCTTCTAGACAGATGAGTCTTTAGTCTGCAGTGTAAGGACACTAGGGTGACAGTACAGGTGATTGTTAGAGAATAACTTGTACTCAGTGTGATCAATACAAAAAATAATTTGGATGTCTACTCACTTGTCAGTGATCTTCTCGATGCTACAGTAGTATGAGTGGTCCTTTGATCAATGGTGTGTTAGCTATTCGTAGCGAGGCTATTTAGTTTGACTATATATTTCTTTGATCTCTAGCCATTCAGATTCTTGCTGTGCATGTTTACTACAGTAGGTTCAAGGTTGCTATTAGAGTAAGATGCACTTAGATGAAATCTATCGATCTTGATAGAAAAGAAGAAGTCCTATGCGATTAGCAAGACTGAGTTCAAGAAGTCTTCGACCAAAGCAAGTGTGAATACTAGAAAGAAGTTTTCATGAGATTTACAAATGAACTCGAATCAAGCCAATCTGACATATGACTGATGATGGAGTTTGATAAGTTCTCCATAACCTTCGTCTAGTTGGGACTCTCAATAGAAGGACTGAATCACACAGTAACTACATCTAGGGGTTTAGATTTTTTTATTCTACTGGATTGATACTACATGCTGCTAGATATCACTGGTGGATTGTAAAAATTTACTAAGATTATTTTTAGATCAACAATTCTTATTGGGTTGAACTGAAATTATTTTGATCCATCAAAGGAGTTTCGATGATACTATGATAGAGATCATGGTATGTCTCACTACTAGACAGAATAAAATCTGAGGGGTCACACACTAAAGGAGTTTGATCTGATCAATGACTTAGATGAAATTAGAATTATCAATCTAATTAGTGGTTTGAATTTGAAAACTACTAATTTGTAAGTGTTACAGATTCAATAACTGCTAATTGTTAACATAGGGACCTAATTGTAAATATTATAATTTAATTGAGACTGATTAAATTATAGATCAAATTTTAATTAATTTAAATTAAATTAAATTAAATTATATTTTATTTAGTTTAATACTAATTGAATTCAATTATCTAAATCAGATTTGAATTTCAATCCTGATTGGATCAGTTTTGACAGTCTTTCAAATTCGATTCGATTCGGACTCAATTTGGATCTAGTTTGAACCAAATTAGCTCGACCCTTTGATTCTAGGTTCCCTAGGCTTCTCTCTCTACTTGGCTGACTAGAAAGAGGCGGAGCAATGATTTCTCGCTAGTTTTTCTTTGATGCATATGAAGGGGTAGGAATGGGTTGTCTTGATGTTTCTTGATTAGTTAGGACTCTTATCTAGATAAGAGATAAAGCCTAACTAATCCAACCATATTCCAATCTATTTTTGGCATGGAACATCAAGTATTTTGAGTGACAAAAATTATAAAAGGGGGTTGGTTTTGGTGTGAGGATGTGATCCCTTGTTTGTGTGCACCAATAACTACTTCACGCCCCCTTCTTCACGCCACCTTTTCTCCCTTCCACACCCTGGTTCTTCTTTTTAGATTAGATCTAGTGAGAGGCTTTAAAGAGAGAGAAAAAAAATCAAGAAAAGATTTTTTAATTTTTCTTGGTAGTGAGGATCAATCCCCAAGATCCAACAATAGGGCAGCTTCATATAATACAAGGATAAGGGCCCTAATCCAAGCCGAAGAATGAAGCTTGCAAGAGAGCTAACACCCCAGGGGTTTCAGAGTTCTGATCAAAATGTCTCTATATGGATACCAGCATATTGGGTTTTAGAGGCACAGCGGAAGAGTTAAGTGTTTAAAATTTTTATTCAAAACACCTGATGCAACGGATACCCTAATGCCCAAAAATCCTTGACTATATCATAAGTATAATTGAATTAAACTTGGATAAGAAGTATATTTATAGTGCTAATCTAATTTCTATGAGGTATCCAAGTATCCACCCTCTAACGATGATCCACACAAAAATTAGACCAAAGACAGTACTCCTCCTTCATCTTGCTTCAAGAGCTATAGCCTCTAGAACTCGACTAATCTCGTACCGATCAAATTTCTTCAATGACCTGACTCGATTTTCTTAGATCTTTCTTTAAAATTTTGATTCTCCTTCTTTAAGACCCTCACAACTTTTGTTTAGACCAGATAAGACTTTATCTTAAATTTCAAAACTTTGTCCTAAAACTAAGATAGGTTGTAAGAAAAAAGGAAGAGCTACGGAGAGAAAAATGAAACTCGATCTGAGTAACCTGGACACCCAGCACCCAAGCTTTTTTATAGCCACTAGAGGGATGCCAAAAAAGAGAAACACACCCCATAAAAATGTCTTATTTGATCTGATTATCAGAGATAAGAGTTTCTTCAAGCAGAAGGACTCTTATCAATGATACGTCGATCAGCACCTTCACTTATGCGCGCGACCAGAGAAGGGATGTTTTTGTATCCCTTCTCAAATCATAAAAATTTACAAAAATCCATGTGGATAGGAGACTCATTTCTAATTCTAGAACACCTAATAAGGAAGAGAAATTTCTCACAAAAGGATATCTTCTCGCAACACTTCAAGCAAGTCCTTATCATCACCCATGCGCATGAGGAGAAGCATATGGCATCCGTTTGGCCTTCGGACCAATCTAAAAAAATTCTAGACAAATCATCAAAAATAGCTGATCAAATGTGAAATATTATCCAAAAAAGTTGTTCTAATTTTAATGAGTTTGATTAGGAGAAAGACTCTCTGAAATGAGAGGAAATGAAATGCTTCAATGCAGGTGCGTGAGAGCCCTTCCTCTTTCCAATTTTTTCTCCACCCCAAATAATCCAAAAAAAATCTATCTCATGCTTTGAGATGTGCACCAGAGGATTGAGGGTAATTATAGCCACCACACATATCTTAATCCCACACCAAAAGGACTTCCTCATCTACTCATGCCAACACGCACATGCAAAACTTGTTTTGCGCCAAGAGTCCTCCACAATTTGGACTCTTCATTTTTGGCATTAATTTGATATGTGGCACCCCACTTTGGGCTGCTTCAAGGTGGCATGACCTAACCCAAATATCCACCAGATTGGGCTAGCTAATTAGCAAGGGATGAGACCAAATTAATCTCCCAAGAAGCTAAGATCTCTACACATGCTAGCACACCTACCAGAAATCCTGATTGAATCTAAAATTCCAATCAACCTTATCAAAAGGATCATTGGCTAATTTTTATATATGTGTGACCCATTGGATTTCATGTCTAACCAACAGTAGGTCTGGGTATAAGTTAATCAAATTTGATTAGATTTCAATCTAATCGATTTAGGTCCAATCGAGCTGATCCGAGTTCAACAATTAGAATCCTTTCTAATTGATGATCGAATTAAACTCTTTAGTTCGATCAAAATTTATAAGTCAAGATTGACATCTAGCAATATATCATGACTATCCAGAAGATATAAAATTTGATAGAAATATCAAATATACCCATCAGTGGTAAGTTACTGTGCAATTCAATCTGTCGATCATCCCTGCACTCTGAATATGTTCATGAGTATGGAATCATGTCAAACTTAAACACATATTCATATCGATTCTCAATTAACCAATGATAACTTCGATGAAGAAGTATTAGAAACTCTTTTTAATTTTTTTTATACTTTTGATCAAAAGATTTTTTTGAGTCATCTAGGGATGAGAATACACAAGATGCAATCTCCTCTTACTAAGAATGATGAATTCCATGTTGACCTACTCATAACATTCATATACGCTCCACCATATCCAGAACACCCCGTACATATTTTAATGCCATGCCTGGGTATGAACCAAGATATGTGTTCATATGCACAAGATTTCATAGTGATCTTAGGTCTAAGGATCACTTGCACAACTCTCACTTAGAGAACCATCTTTGACATGCAAGTAAGGCTTTCATAAGATATTCTCTTTCATCAAGTTAATTTAGTAGATTCATTTCTAAATGAGCACCCACATCCTTGTATTAGTACCCCATACATAAGTAACTAGTGAGATCTGCCACCCTTTCTATCGAGCATACATAGGATGTGCCAGTCTATCCGAATCATTGATCTCCAACTCAATGCTCCTACGATCAGAAATATTTAAGATTAAGATTTTAGAATTTTAGGTCTCACTAGCATGATCCATTTATGTTAAAATCATTGCCCTAATCTTTGGGGTTCATCATAATCTTAGACATAATAAGATGTAGCTAAAATGATGAATCAATACCTTATTTTATTATCAAATAATAAATATCATTATATGAGTTGAAAAATTATAAAAAAAAGTTCTATCGTAATATACTTGCAAATGGTTTATAGGGTACTCTTCTTTCAATCTCCCACTTATACTAAAGCCAATCACCTTTATATTTCAATCCCATACAATCAAAATGGTGATCAAATAGCTACTGTGGTATGGCCTTAGTGAATGGATCTGCTATATTGTTCTTTGTGTCTACTCATTCCAAGATAGCATATTGTCTCTCTATAAATTTTTGAATGAGGTGGAAGTATCTGAAGATATGCTTGGATCTTTGATGAGACCTAGGTTCCTTAATGATCCTAGTGTTATCACAATAGAGTGACATCGGTCCTTTAATCACAGGAATAATTTTTAATTTCATTATGAATTTTTTTATCCAGACAGGTTCCTTAATGGCTTCACTAGCAGCGATGTACTCTGCCTCAGTAGTTGAGTCAGTTACTGTCTGCTACTTGAAACTCTTCCAACTCACTACCCCACCATTTAAGGTAAACACATACTCTGATATTGACTTGCTATCATTCAAATCAGAATGAAAAATAGAATCTGTATATCCCTCTAGTTTCAACTCTGACCCTCTTCTATATATGAAAAAAATATCTTTAGTCCTTCTTAGGTAATTTAGAATATTTTTCACAACTTTTCAATGATCTTCTCTTAGATCAGCTTGAAATCTGCTAGCTACACCTACAGCATAAGCTACATCAGGCCTGATATATAGCATGACATACATAATTGATCCCATAGACGAAGCATAAGAGATTTCATTCATCCTCTTCCTCTCCTCTAGTGTCTTAGGATATTTTTGTTTTGGAGAGTCGTATACCATGACTTGCAGGTAGGTAACCTCTCTTACTTGCCTTCATATTAAATCTCTTTAATATGAGATCTATGTACTATGACTGGAATAAGCCTAACATCCTTTTAGATCTATCTCTATAGATCTTTATACCCAATATATAGGATGCTTCACCCAAGTCTTTCATAAAAAATATATTCGATAGATAAGTCTTGATCGATTGCATCATTGGGATATCATTGTTGGGATGCATAGGCGATTTCATACATGTATTTCAAAATATTTTCAAAAAAATTACAGCAAAAGATAACTAGATTAATCAAATTAATCTAACATATATATGATCTAATCATCAAATTAACTTACTCTAGGATCTATGACATATTATGTTGTATATAAAATCTAAAATAATCTAAAGATAAAATTAGCATGCATGCATGTGAGCAGTAGATCACATCTACTTCTAATCTGAGTTCAGAACTCTATACTTGATCATGAGTTGATGATCTTCACTACTGAGAGCATGGTAGAGAAGGTCCTTCCTGGTTGCTTGAAGCCACACATGCATCCGGTCTCTACAAAAAATCCACTCGAAGCTCCGATCTGATCAATTTTCTCAGGAGTGCTAGCTTGCATGAAGACCATCTTTTTAATTGATTTGGATCTTTTCTTTAAATTTTTAGAATCTTTTCAAAAATTGAAGATGAACTTCTGAAAGAGATAAAGAGATAAAATAAAGATGAAGAAAAAAATAATTTTTTTCTAATTTATTCTCTCTTCCCAAACCCTTAGAACCAAAAATCTAAAATTTAGATTTTTGCGCATACCCCAAGAGAGAGGACCCTCCTCTCTATTTTTCATATCATGAACCATGCCCAAACTTCCACCACATGAAAAAATCTCTTTTGGTATCTTACACACATAAAAGAAACTATAAAAGCTCCTTTTATAGGTGTGTAAAGAGGTAGGGTGAAGAATCTTAGTGATCTTGGACTCTTATAGGATTCTACTTTCCTTCACAATTCTACATCCCAAAAAATACCAAAAAAATATGAGACACCCCTTCCTATATTTTTTAATGATAAATAAATTCTCCAACTAATCTTCCATAAAAAATCTCCTCAAAATGTTATACATATAAGGAGAAAGAAATTTATTGGTGTGGAGAGATTGATCTAGATGAGAACAGATTTTTCTGATAAGGAATATTTTAAAATCTAATTTTAGAACCTTTATTTTATCAAAATCAAATCAGAGTTGAATGTGAGATATACAAGAAAAAGAACTCTTTTGTGTAAAAAAAATATCATATAAAACAATTTTGTGTGTGGAGATATATGGCGTGCAATCTGGGTTGGCACAGGAAGAAGAGTCCTATTCCAATAAGGACTCTAAGTTTCTTTATTTGAATCCAAACTAAATCACATTTGGTTTAACCCAAATAAAATAAATAAAATCTAATCTAATTAGGTTCATAAATTTTTAATCAAATTTCAATCAAATTAAGAATTCAATGAACCAAATCCTGATCAAATCAGGGATAATTCTCCCTCAACGATTAGGTCATCTCATAACCTAATCGGGTCAAATCTAATTGAATCTAATTCAATTAGATTTTATTTTATTTTTTTTGTTTTAATCAAATTAAGCTAATCAATAATTTAATTACTAATTAATTTTTTATTAATTTACTAATATTTAGTGAATTAATTTATTATAATTTTTGTATAAGGTTAATCATTAATCGAATTGATGATTAAGCCCTTGAACGATTCTCAATCGTTGATCAGCCATATGATCAGTTAGAAACTTCTTTTGAATGTGACCCCATAGATTTGAACCTAAACCGATAGCACAGAAATACTTTCTAAACCAATCGATATAACCATCTAGCAATGATGACCCGACGTCCGGATAGGTCGAACGAAGGCGAAGCAACATTTAAGAACCTATTGACGTATAATTCATCCCTTTAATCCTAATGCTCGAAGATGACCTAGGATTTAACTATCAATTCAAGATAAGTCATCCATATTGTATTTCAATCTTTTTTAAATCCATCACATGGATTATCCGAGTCCAGGTTTTGCTAAATTGAAATACACTAATGCATATCTCCTACTAATTCAGAGGGATCAATCCCATCTTGACTCACGCACCGACTTGACAAATACTTGACTGTACCTAAAAATCTTTCATCACTGAATTAGAAATTCAGTTAGTTTGGCACTAAAGTATAGTGAGTTGCTTGTAAGTCACCATGATGATCTCAGGTCGGAGGGACACTTATACCCATACCCTTCGCAAGCTACCCTTGACAGCAGAGTGCTCCAAGTTGGTTACGTTCAGTGATGATGTACTCCTACATCTCACCTACATGCCATACCAGTATTTCTATACCATTTGGTTACAAGGACAACCAACGCATATGGCATACAACGATCTACACTTGATATTGCTATCATCCTAGTAATAGCGTATCGTTTGGTCACAAACCAATTTAAGGACTACGTGATAAATCCTCCTTTATCGATCAAAGTAGTCCTAAGAACTTCATCACAATATAGAAGTCTATTAGAAGATGTAATATTGTGATAAAAAATATCATATAACTTTTATTATTTATCAATTCATATACATTTATAATTAGCACAATCATCGAATGATTGGCTTTACGACACAATTCTCAATAACTCTCACTTGGACTAAAGCTAATCAGTATAGTATCATTTATCCATCTTCGATTTATCATCTCAAAACTCCTAAATACTGAGGCTTTAGTAAATGGATTGGTCAAGTTCTTCTTTTCGTCGACCTTCTAAAGATTGACATCACCTTAACAGATTTCTTGAATAAGGTGGTAGCAATGCAGAATGCTTGGTAAGCTAATGGGACTTCAGCTCCTTGGCATGAGATATGACTCTGATGCTGTATAGTACAGCAGGACCATCATTGAAGGGTACCACTTCTAGCTTGCCAGTAAATCTGTACAATCACATAGCTTCCTCACAAGCATCGAATGCTGCAATACATTCTGCCTCACAATTTGAATTTAGCTATATTGCTCTGCTTGGAACCATTCTAGAAGATTGCTCTATTATTTAAGGTAAGGATGTATTCTGACATATTCTTACTATTATTATGTCCAACTAAAAACTGGAGTAATACTACTCCACATGTTTTAAGTCAAATTTTCTATAACCGAATCACCGATCTTTAGTATTTCTCAAATACTTAAGGTTGACCTTCCAGTGATTCTCATCCGGATCTTTTAAGTATCCACTCACTATCCTAGTGAATATACCATATCCGATCTCATACATAGTGTACATGATAGAAAAAATTCTACTCATAAACACTTTATGTATGTTGGACTAGGATAACCCAAGCAGCCTCTTAGATCTATCTCTATAAATCTTCATCCCTAGGATGAGGAATGCTTTTCCCAAGTCCTTTATGGAGAATAATAATAACAGTGAAACCTTTATTCCATGTAATATGAAGAATGTCATTCTCAATTAAAAAAATTTTATTCATATACAAGATAAAAAATATACTCATAGAACTATTAACCTATTTGTATTTGCAGGATTATTCTTCGTTCTCAACGAAGCCATGTGTTTTGATCACTTATCAAAATGCATGTTTCAACTCCAAAATATTTAGCATTGTCATAAGAGAAAATATCTCGTTATGGTCAATACCATAATGTTGACAATATCCTTAGGTAACCAGACGAGCTTTGTAGATCTCCACCTTCTCATCTACGCTACTCTAGTCCTATTGGAGATCCACTTACACTCTATGGGCATTACCCCTTCGAGTGGATCAATGAGTGTCCATACACTATTGACCTTCATGGACTCCATTTTGAATCTATGGCTCCAAGTCATTATTCAGAGTTGAACCTCTACATGGCATCTATGTAGATGTTCAGATCCTTATTGTTCTCATTAAGTTCAACAAGTTCACGTTCTAGACCTAGATACCGAAGTATCTATTTGACGGATGCGATACTCTATCGGATTCTTTAATGGTGCCTCTATAATGGATTTCGGATTTGATCTAATCAAATTTAGTTCTATGAGTTCACTAGATTGTGTCGGTTCTTCTACCTATTAAACTTCATAAGATCCACATTAAAGACATCAGTACCTTCACCAAGGTACTCTTTTTCTGAAAGAAATGCCGAACAACTCTTGTTCTTTAGCATGATAGAAGTTATATCCCCTAGATTCTTTGGGGCACCTTATAAAAGAATACATATAGGATCAGGATCCAAGCTGATTTATCTACAAATGCTTAACATAAAATAAATACTCCCAAACCCTAAGGTAAGAAAGTATCGGCTTATGCCTAGTCCATATCTCATATGGAGTTTTTGCAACTGACTAGTTCGAAATCTAGTTCAGAACATGACAAATAGTCTTAAGAGTATAACCTTAAAAAGAGACTGGTAGACTTGCAAACCTTATCATGGATCAAACTATGTCTAACAAAGTCAATTCCAATAAAAGAGAATCCTTATTCTCTTCTAGATTTGTCAAAAACTCACCAGAAGGATATTCTCCTCTTTAGTCTGATCAAAAAGTTTTAATATTCTTCTTAGTTTGTTTCTCTATCTTATTATGAAATTATTTAAATATTTTAAATAATCTAAATTTATGGCAAATATGTTCGTAGATCCAATACATCAATATATATCAGATTCAGAATATCATTGGCTCGTTCATCTTTTCCAACAAAAAGTGATTTGGTCATCTTATTAAGGAGATAGAATTAACAGGTTGATAATAATTCACAATCATTAACTTCGAGAATTATCTTCTGTTGATCCTATTCTTATTTATATGATCGAGCCTAAATTATCAAAGGTAGGCTTTCATGACATTATCTACTTTAGAGAGTTTGTTTGATTTTGTACAATACACTAATAGGCTATGACTATTCATAAATATCATTTTTTAGTTTTTTATATGATTGTGATATCATTCATAATAATCATTAGACAATAGTGACAATCACTAAAATGACATTGTTGGAATTAAAAATAAGCTCAACGATTTTTAAAATTAGAATTAGAACATAACTTCTAACTCCAATGTTCAGGAACCTCTTGCTGTTTTTAAATTTTCTACTAACCTGAAGTCGTTGCAATAATTTGCATGAACTTTTCATATTTAATATCCAGATAGTAGTATCATAGATAGAGAAATCATAAGGTATTATCATATAAATATTTTGTTCAGCAATCTTTTACTGATTTCACTTCCTTTGCCTGTTCGGATCAAGGGACTCTACCAGACTAGGTTAATTTTAGACTCTTTTGTCAGTTCAGACTCATTAGTGCAAGCATGACTCTTTGCACCTTTTTTTCTTTTTTTTTTTTCAAAGAATTATTATCACACTGAAGACACATCTTCAAAGATGCGAAAGAACTCCTTCAACATTTAAAAAATTTTCTCCCACTGAGCATCATCAAATCTACAACTAAATTCATGTTCTTTGCTGCTCTCAATAATACCACCGATAATATGATCATGTGGCCACTTCTGATAAGTGTCTTTGATCACATCACATATGTTGGATATGAAAACTTTAGGTGCTGGATTTATAATCATATTCAGGATCCATTCATGCTCTAGAACTTTTTATAACTTTCAATACCAATTATCGAAATTGGGTCCTATAAATAAGTCACTGTCAAACAGTGAATGAAGCAACGTACATCTAGCCATAACTGAAAGAAAAACACAAGACCTCTATGTTTATGAATTGATTAAGCCTAAAGACTTGGACTTTAGTCTAAAGGTTCTTCTACTATTTTAGTCGAATTGATAACCTCTACCTCCAATTTGAGAAATTACCTTAATTCCTTAGCGGGTACTGGAATCCACATAGACTGCATACAAGCCCGAAGATGGCTCGATCAACCCATATACATCTATGGGTAGGTTCTCAATCAATTATTTCTTCAAATAATTTTTAGTAATTAATTTTGCTCCAGATTTTATTTCAGTAGGCGATGGGCCTCCACTGAAAGTTTTGATTAGGTCAAACCATTAACATGAACCTACTCAATATTTCTAACTAATAAATCATCAGGTCTGAAGATGGCTCGATCAATCCAACTATCATCAGATAGTACAATGAGTCATCACATGATGAATGATAATTTCATTATTCAAAGAGAACACCAGATGGATAGCGCCTGCAATGTTAATCAGAAATAATAGACCCATTATCATTCATCTTAATAAAAAGCTATGATCTAGTTATCCCCATAACTATCTCATTTTAAGGACTTAATAATTTAAAAAATTTTAATCAATTTAGAGAAGAGATTAACCAGTAAACCACAATCCTTCCACTGACTTCACCAAGTCATTGAATTGGATTAGGGTCATGCTGGTTGAACTGGCACCTAGATCAGTCACACTGATCAACCTTAATGACATGAGTCAACTCGAATCACTTAGTAGTCTAATCAAGACATAATTCACCAAATTGATCAGGTAAGTGAGATCGATGGGAGAGTCTGCTAAGCTTATCTTAGACACTATCGAAATGGTCAGATAAGCTGCTCCCAATTAAAAATCATCGATCGAAATGCCAAACTTATCTTAGATACTAATTGATTAATTAATTTTGATTTGACCAACCTAATGATTCGGATTCAACCATTGAGCCACAATCAAAGTCCATTTGGTCTAATCAAAGACATGGACTTGACCATCTATAACTATTGTATTGGTTCTAGAGAAACTCTGATTTTAATCTAATTCAATATTTGGTTAGATTTAATCAATTTTTCTAGTTAGTCTATTAACTCTTTGATTCTAATCTTAGGTCTAACCCAATTAAGAGGACCTGATCTAAGCTAATCCATGCCCCCATATTTTATGCGAATGTCATTAGATCTTAAATCATAATTCTAGATATAATCGATTCTATACTTAATTCTCAATTAAATTTTGTATCAATATGGTTAAGATTTTAAAAATAATTTTTACATGTAAATCATAAAATATTTTAGATCAAATCTAAATTTTTTATGATTTTAAATCAAAATAATTTTGATTAAATAAGATTAGATGTAACTAACTTCTTTACAACTTACATCACATACAACAACACCTAGGGTTTCAAGATCTAGGGTTTTACAAGAAAGTAAGTTTTCTCCTTTCGCTTTCTTCTTCATGGGATCTAATCACATGACACCACTACATGTCATAAGAGCACCTCATCGAAAGGAAAGAGAGAGCCCTTAAACCCTTCTTGCTCCTATGACCAGATGGCCTAGTGATCAATTCAATTCAAGTACTTGCAAATCGGATCATCTAATCTAATCACATATCATATATGCATGAATTTAGATCTAATCTAAATTATATCAGATCTAATTATAATCTTAGATCATATCTAAATCAGATCATAAATATCATATGTATGATATAAAATCAGATTTTATCAACGATCAGCACAAACTAGGATAACCTTTTCACTGTAAAGGAGAAACCCTACAACAGGACAACCTTATGTCAGTTTGTGCGATGAACCATTAATTAAATTTAGATCAAAATATCATATATCAGATTTAAATAAAATTAAAATTTAGATTTAATATGCACATAAATCATGTTATATAGAACTTGGCTCTGATACCAGTGTTGGGATGCGTAGGCGATTTCATGCATGTATTTTGAAATTTTTTTGAAAAAATTATAGTGAAAGATAACTAGATTAATCAAATTAATCTAACATACATATGATCTAATCATTAAATCAACCTACTCTAGAATTTATGAAATATTATGTTGCATATAAAATTTGAAATAATCTGAAGATAAAATCAACATGCATGTATGTGAGCAGTAGATCATATCTACTTCTAATCTGAGTTCAAAACTCCATACCTGATCATAAGTCAATGATCTCCACTGCTAAGAGCATGGTAGAGAAGGTCCTTGCTGATTGCTCATAGCCGCACATGCATCCAACCTCTACAAAAATTTCACTTGAAGCCCTGATCTGATCGATCTTCTCGGGAGTGCTAGCTCGCATAAAGACTTTCTTCTTGACTGATCTGAATCCTTTCTTCAAATTTTTGGAATATTTCTAGAGGTTAAAGATGCATTTCTAAAGGAGATGAAAAGGTAAAAAATATATAAAAAAAATAATTTTTTTCTAATTTATTCTCTCTTCCCAAATCCTAGAACCAAAAAGCTGAAATTTAAGTTTTTGCGCACACCCAAAGAAAGAGGACCCTCCTCTCCTATTTTCTTGTCATGAACCATGCCCAAACTTCCACCATATGAAGAACTCTCATTTGGTATCTTACATACACAAAAGAAACCATAAAAACCCCTTTTATAGGCATATAAGGAGGTGGGGTGAAGAGTCCTAGTGATCTTGGACTCTTACAGGATTCTGCTTCCCTTCATAATTTCATGTTTCAAAAAATATCAAAAAAATATGGGATGCCCCTTCTCATATTTTTTCATAGTAAATGAATTCTCACTAATCTTTCATAAAAAATCTCTTCAAAATGTCACACATATAAGGAGAAAAAAATTTATTGGCATGGAGAGGTTGATCTGGACGAGAATAGATTCTCCTGATAAGGAATATTTTAAAATCTAATATCAGAACCTTTCTTTTATCAAAATTAAATTAGATTTGGATGTAAGATAGATAAGGAAAATAACTCTTTGGTGTAAAAAAAAAAATTCATATAAAATAATTTTGTATATGAAGATATATGGCGTGCAATCTAAGTTGGCGTAGGGAGAAGAGTCCTATTCCAATAAGGACTTTAAGTTTCCTTATTTGAATCCAAACCAAATCACTTTTGGTTTAGCCCAAATAAAATATATGAAACTTGATCTAATTAGGTTCATAAATTTTTAATCAAATCTCAATCAAATTAAGAATTGATTGAATCAAAGTCCTAATCAAATCAGGGATAATTCTCCCTTAGTGATTAGGTCATCTCATAACCTAATCGGGTCAAATCTAATTGAA
The DNA here is from genome assembly GCF_000442705.2 of Elaeis guineensis. Classification (NCBI taxonomy): domain Eukaryota; kingdom Viridiplantae; phylum Streptophyta; class Magnoliopsida; order Arecales; family Arecaceae; genus Elaeis; species Elaeis guineensis. The sequence goes on from NC_025993.2 coordinate 80,353,560, forward strand.
TCTAATTCAATTAGATTTTATTTAATCCTCTTTGCTTCAATCAAATTAAGCTAATCAGTAATCTAATTACTAATTAATTTTCTATTAATTCACTAACATTTGATGAATTAATTTATTATAACTTTTGTATAAGATTAATCATCAATCGAATTGATGATTAAGCCCTTGAACGATTCTCAATCGTTAATCAGCCACATGATCAGTCAGAAATTTTTTTTGAGTGTGACCTCATAAGTTCAATTAGAAGCCAGTAGCACAAGAATATCTTTCTAAACCAATCGATATAAGCATCTTGCAATGGTGACCCGACGTCCGGATAGGTCGAATGAAGGCGAAGCAACATTCAAGAACCTATTGGCATATGGTTACCGTATAATTCATCCCTTTGACCCTAATGCTCGAGGATGACCTAAGATTTAACTATCAATCCTAGATAAGTTATCCATATTGTATTTCAATCTTTTTCAAATCCATCACATGGATTATCTGGATCCAGATTTTGCTAAATTGAAATACACTGATGCATATCTCCTACTAATTCAAAGGAGTCAATCCCATCTGGACTCACGCATCGACTTGACAACTACTTGATTGTACATAAAAATTTTTCATCACTGAATTAGAAACTCAGTTAGTTTGGCACTAAAGTACAGTGAGTTTTTTGTAAGTCACCGTGGTGATCTTTGGTCGGAGGGATACTTATACCCATACCCTTCACGAGCTATCCTTGACAGCAGAGTGCTCCATAGTTGGTCACGTTTAGTGATGATATACTCCTACATCTCATCTATATGCCATACCAGTATCTCCATACTATTTGGTTACAAAGATAACCAACACATATGGCACACAATGACCTACACTTGATATCGCTATCGACCTAGTAATAGCATATCATTTGGTCGCAAATCAATTTAAGGACTACGTGATAAATCCTCCTTTATCGATCAAAGTAGTCTTAAGGACTTCATCACAACATAGGAGTTCATTCAAAGATGTAACCTTGTGATGAAAAATGCCATATAACTTTTATTATTTATCAATTCATATACATTTATAATTAGCACAATTGTCAAACGATTGACTTTAGGATATAATTCCTAACAATCATTTTCAATGAGCAGTATGTTATCGATATACAGAATTAAGAAGACAACAGCACTCCCATTTGTCTTCTTATATAGACATGATTCATCCTTATTTTTGATAAAGCCAAACTTTTTAACTGTCATATCAAATTGGATGTTCCAACTCCTCGAAGCCTACTTCAATCCATAGATGGATCTCTTTAGCTTGCATACTTGATTTACCATCTCACTTGAGACAAATCCCTCTAGCTAAGTCATATAGACCTCTTTCTTTAGATTATCATTAAGAAAAGCAGTCTTGACATCCATCTACCAGATCTCATAATCGTAGTATGCCGCTATAGCAAGCAAAATTCAAATGGACTTGAGCATAGCCAATGATGAGAAAGTTTTATCATAGTCAATTCTTTGCCTTTGTCTGAAATCCTTCACCACCAACCTAACTTTGTAGGTTTTGGCCATCTGCTCTGATCTTTTTCTTGAAGACCCACTTGCACCTTATTGGGGTCACACCCTCAGGCGCATCAACCAAAGTCCACAGTTGGTGTACATTGAGTCCATCTCAGAATTCATGGCTTCCAGCCATCTGTCTGAGTCTCTACTTATGACAACTTCTGACTAGGTCAGTAGAGCATCATCCTAAATAATGTTGATTGAATTGTCATTCTCAATAATAAAACCATATCTCAAAGGTGCTTGACGCACTCTTTCTGACCTTCGGAGAAGAGGTGTGTATTATGAATGTACCTCATCTTTGGGTACTTCTGATTGAGCATCTTTTTGTGGTTCAACCATAGGTATTTCTGGATTGATTTATAGATCCTGAATTTTCATAAGTTCAATATTCCTCCCACTGCCTCCTTCTTGGATGAATTCATTTTTTCAGAAAGTGGCATACCTACTAACAAATATCTTTTGTTCAGTAGGATGGTAGAAGTAGTATCTATTAGTTTTCTTAGGATACCCTACAAACCTATGCTTGTCTGATCTAGCACTAAGCTTATGTCCAAAAATATTTTTGACATAAGCAGGACAGCCCCAAATCTTTAGATATTTAAGATTAGGCTTCTTTCTCTTCCATATCTCATATGGTGTGCTTACAACAGACTTTGAAGGTACCCTATTTAAAATATATGTGGCAGTATCTAGGACATATCCTTAGAAAGATATTGGAAGATCAGTGAAGCACATCATGGACCGCATCATATCCATTAAAGTGCGATTCCTCCTTTTTTCTACACCATTTAACTGGGGTATATAAGGAGGGGTGCATTCAGAGAGAATATCTTTACTTTTAAAATGATCAAAAAATTTATTGGATAAGTATTCTACTCCTCGATCAGATCAAAAAACCTTGATGCTTCTTTCAGTTTGTTTCTTGACCATACTTTGATATTTTTTGAACTTATCAAAGGCTTCAGATTTTTGTTTCATAAGATACACATATCCGAACTTTGATAGATCATCTGTAAAGGTAATAAAATAGGAATATCCTCCTCTGGCCTAAGTTGTCATCGATTTATATACATCTATATGTATTAGGGCTAACAACTCATTTGCCCTCTCTTCATGTCCAAAAAAAAGAGTCTTGGTCATCTTACCCATGAGATAAGATTGATAAGTTCCTAATGATTTATAATCATATGGGTCAAAGAATTCTTCTTTATATAACTTGTTTATCTTTGACTCACTAATATGACCAAGGTGGCAATGCCAAAGATATGTGATATTCACATCTTCTCTCTTTCTTTTCATATTTCTTTTAATATAAAAAATATTTTTGTTGAGTGCAAGAATTAAAAGATTATTATTAATATAACCATTGCCATAAAATTTATTAGAAAAGAAAATGGAGCATCCATTTCTCATTAGCCTTATTTCATAACCTTATTTTAACTACAATGGTATAGAAATCATATTTCTAATGATCTTTAGCATGTAATAATAGTCTTTCAATTCTAAAATTTTGTCTGAAGGCAAATCAAGTATACAGATTTTCACAGCCTCTGGGCTAATAGACTCTCCAGTTGCACCATAAAGCTCAAGGTCACCTCTTTTCAGACCTTTGATATTTTGTAGTTATTGTACTGAATTACAAATATGTGATCCACAGGCGATATCCAATACCTAAATATCAAAGTCTGAGCCACTCAATAAAAAATAGATCTGTATCATATACATATTTTTTGGTGCTGTAATTGCACCCTATTTCAATCTTACAAGATAATTCTGGCAATTATTCTCCTAATGTCCAAATATGCCATAAAATGATATCCATGAAGACATCTTTAGCCTTCTCATTATTATTGATCGAGTCAAGGTCAGAAATATTTAGAACATCAAAGTTCTTCTCCGATATGAACCTAATTTGCAAGTTTCTCAACCAATCCACATAGTTTGGATCGGTTAACATGATTTCATGTAATAAAAATAAAGAAGCCATAATACATATTTAAAGAAAATAATATAAGCAGACCACTCATGTTTGACACACATAACTAGATGAGGTCTTTTAACTAGTTATGTCTCTTACTATTTTGTCGGATACCATAGCCCTCTCCTATGATAAATGAGAAATCCTAATCTGATTTCTTATTGAGGTTGAGATCCTAATCCCTCAATGAAGCCTTAAGGATATCACAATAAATCTCAATGAGTTCAAAAATAAGAAAACCTATCCAATTACATCTTATGCAATTCTCAACATAATCTTTGCCTCTAAAAGTACTCATAGCCTTGTGGATATCACAACAAACTATAGTATTTTGTAGTTAAGTCAAACTCTTCATTTTCATATAGCTATATCTGAAAAATGCTGTCCTTGTGGATATCACAACAAAACAACCTATTCAAAATATGCCGTAAAGCATCTAATATGTACCAAGACAAATTAACATCAATCTTCATAGCAAGTCTTGTGGATATCACAACAAACCTACTATGATTTTTGATAGGATATTGACTAGGCATGAAGGAAGATATATGTAGTATTCAAAATACTAAGTAATCTTTATTCAAGATTCGAACTAATCTAGTCGGCTAGAAAAGTACTAAGATTGGTGGGGATCCCTCCATTGCTTTTCTTAGACACCAATAAATTGGCCAGGCCAACAAACAAAATCAATTAAAGAACCACCGTACTTGAAATACTCCTTAGATATCAATTGATTAATTGATTCAAGAAATAGGTCAGCTACTAGTTCATAATACTACAACTTAATATGATTTTTATAAGGGCTTTAATGGTCTCATGCACATCCTAATTCAACGAATCATTATGATGCACTATTATAGTTGTATCTTAATAAATATAACAACTAATCATGGCATCTAATCATATCTCTAAGATACGAAAATATAATCATATAATATGATTATAACAAAGCATATCATATGCATGAATATAAAATACTCTTTTCACAGTTCTTCTTCTTGGGACATCATAGTGGCACCCCTACACGCCATAAGAGTACCCCATGGAATGGGAAGAGAAGGTCTTTGAATCTTACTTGCTCTTATGACAGGACTAGTGAATTATCTCAATTTGAGTACTAGGCTACTCAAGAAAAATTCTATGCATACATTATGCATTTTATATTGAAAACATATCTCAAAGATATGCTAGGGTTTGGATGTTCAATTGGGTTCAACCTTTGACCTACTTGAACCAAACCAAAAACTCATGCTTGATCACAATCAAGATAATAATTTAACCTTTGATTATATAAATTAAGATAGGATCTGATACCACTGTTGGGTTTCAGAGGTGCAGCGGAAGGGTTAGGTGTTTAAAATTTTAATTCAAAACACCTGATGCATCGGAAACTCTAATGCCCAAAAACCCTTGACTATATCAATCAAAGTATAATTGAATTAAACTTGGATAAGAAGAATACCTATAGTGCTAATCATGAGATGTCCAAGTGTCCGCCCTCTAACAGTGATCCACACAAAAATTAGACTAAAGACAACACTCCATCATCTTGCTTCAAGAGTTCTAGCCCCTAGAACTCGACTAGTCTCATACCGATCAAGTTTCTTCAAGGATCCGACTCGACCTTCATAGATCTTTCTCTAGACTTTTGATTCTCCTTCTTTAGGATCCTCACAACCCTTGTTTAGACCAGATAAAGCTTTGTCTTAAATTTCAAAGCCATGTCCAAAAACTAAGATAGGTTGTAAGAAAGAAGGGAGAGCTATGGTGAGAAAAATGAAAACTCGATCTAAATACCCTGGACACCCAACACTTAGGCCTTTTTATAGCCACCAGAGGGATGCCAAAAAAGAGGGACATGCCCCACAAAAAAGTCTTATCTAATCTGATTATCAGAGATAAGAGTTCCTTCAAGTAGAAGGACTCTTATTAATGATACATTGATCAGCACCTTCACCTGCGCACGGAACTAGAGAAGGAATATTTTTGCATCCCTTCTCGAATCAAAAAAATCCATAAAAATCCATGTGGATAGGAGATTTGTTTCTAATTCTAGAACACCTAATAAAGAAGAAAAATTTCTCATAGAAGGATGTCTTCTCGCAACACTTCAAGCGAGTCCTTATCATCACATGTGCACGCACGAGGAGAAGCATATGGCATCCGTTTGGCCTTCTGATCAGTCTGGAAAAATTCCAAAAAAAATACCAAAAATAGTTAATTGAATTTCAAACATTATCAAAGAAAGATATTCCAATTTCAATGAGTTTGATCAGGAGGACTCTCTAAAATGAGAAGAAATGCGACGCTTCAACGAGCACGCATGAGAGCCCTTCCTCTTTTCAATTTTTTGTCCACCCCAAATAATCAAGAAAAAATCCATCTTATGCTTTCTGATATGCAATAGAGGATGGAGGGTGATTATGGCTGCACACACATCTTAATCCCATACCAGAAGGACTCCTCCTTCTGCTCATGCCAACATGCGCATGCAAAATCTGTTTTGCCCTAAGAGTCCTCCACAATTTGGACTCTTCATTTTTGGCATTAATTTGAGATGTGGCACCCCACTTTTGGCTGCTTCTAGGTGGCACAAACAGATCCAAATGCCCATCAAATTGGACTAGCTAATTAGCAAGGAATGAGACCAAATTGATCTCCCAAGGAGCTAGGATCTCCACACATGCTAGCATGCTTACCAGGAACCTTGATTGAATCCAAAATTTCAATCAACCTTATCAAAAGGGTCCTTGGACAATTTTCATGTGTGTGTGATCCATTGGATTTTACAATATATCAAATATATCCTTCAGTAGTAAGTTACTATGCAATTCAATCTTTCATCATCTCTGCACCCTGAATATGTTCATGAGTGTGGAATCATGTCAAACTCAAACACATATTCATATCGATTCTCAATTAACCAATGATGACTCCTATGAAGAAGCATAGAAACTCTTTCTAATCTTCTTCTTACTTTTGATCAAAAATTTTTTTTCGAGTCATCTAGGGATGAAAATACATAGAATGTGATCTTCTCTTACTATGAGTGATTGATTTCATGTTGATCTACTCATAACTTTCATACACACTCCACCATTTTTAGAACACCCCATACATATTTTAATGCCATGCCTAGGTATGAACCAAAATATGAATTCATGTGCATAAGATTTCATAGTGATCTCAGGTTTAAGGATTACTTACACAACTCTCACTTAGAGAACCATCTTTGACATGCAAGTAAGGCTTCCATAAGATGTTCTCTTTTGTCAAGTCAATTCAGTGGACTCATTTTCAAATGAGCACCCACATCCTTGTATTGGTGTCCCATATACAAGTGGCTAGTGAGATCTGCCACCCTCTCCATCGAGTATTCATTGGATGTACCAGTCTATCTAGAATATTGATCCCTGACTCAATGCTCCTACGATCAAGAATATTTAAGATTAAAATTTTAAGATTTTAGGTCTCACTAGCATGATCCATTCATGTCTCTTAAAACTATTGTTCTAATCTTTGGAGTTCATTATAATCTTAGACATTGTAAGATATAGCTAAAATGATGAATCAATGCATCATTTTATTATCAAATAATAAATATCATTACATGAGTTGAAAAATTATAAAGAAAAATTCCATCGCAACATACTTGAGATTGGTTTATAAGGCACTCTTCTTTCACAGTAGAGGGTCAGACACTTGTACGGCTATGACAGGAACCCCAAACATCCACAGGATCTGATCCGATGGAGGAAAAAAAAGCAATCAGGTATAATTTCTTTCTTCTTATTTGAATTTCAGATCTGATTTATAAATTTATTTATACACGTTAGACAATCCTAGGATTGATTAAGATTGAGAATCTGCATGTTTAGATTAGATTAAAAATTTCAAAATTTGCTTCCATTATAATTAGTGTAACCATATTGATCTATGCATGTGAATCAACCTATTTTCTAATAGTGGTATCAGAGCCATGTCATTCTAGCATATCTTAAATAAATTTTAGATCTAAAATTATATTCATATGATCTAATTTATAATTCATATATCTGATATATGAAAGAATATTTGATCTAAATTTAATAGATTACATATTAGATATGTTAGATTAAATTTCTATTAGCTTAGTACTTGGATTGGGTGCATCAGCATGGCTGTCCGATCATAAGAGAAAGTAGAGGTTAAAGCTTCTCACTTGTCCTATCGATAGGTTTTCTTATGATGTGTAGGGGTGACTCTTGTAATAATCTCCCACGAAGAAGAACCACGAATGAAAGATCCTAGATGTATGTGATCCACCTTTTAGATCTAGGTTTTGTTTACATACATATATTGGATATATATTTTTGATTAATTTTAGATCGTAAAATTATATATGTGATATGTAATTTATTGACACATGATCTAAAATTTAATTTTTACAAAATCCTAGATATGAAACCTTAGGATCTAATTTGCATAAATCCTAAAATTATGGCTGGCTTGTCTGTCCAATCAACTCGGATTTAGTTTGAGTCGACTCGAGTCCCTGGCGAGTCAACTCATCTTTGTTGGAGTCGATTTGAGATCCTGGTGAGTTGGCTCATTTGTGTATGAGTCAACTCAATCTTACAGGCATGGACTTACAGTTTTTGTTCGTCACAGATGAGTCGATCCGAGTTCTAGAGCGAGTTGACTCAAGTCTGTTGATAGCAAAGCTGCATGTGATGCAATCCAAATTAATTTAGATTAGAAATTGATTTGACATCTAAACTAAACCCATGTTTATAATGCACTTAATTAAGAATTATGACTTAAAATTAAAAGATCTAAAATTATAAATTTAAGATCCAAATTTCAATTGCATAAAATATGGGGTTAAGGGTATGGGTAGCTCAATTAGATCTAGTTTGAGCGGTTGATCAAACTGAATCAAATATTAATTAGGATCCGATCAAATATACTTATGACTAATCTAATTAGTTATAGCTTGATCAGATTGATTAACAGCCATAAGTTATCGATCAACTTAAGACCTAATTTGGTTTAGTGGCCTGAGCTCAGATCAATAGGCTAATCTAATTAATTCTAATCAACCAATTTGGTATCTAAGATAAGTACATAGATGGTGGTTATTTAATTGGTTCCATTATCTGATCTGAGTAATTCATTGGTGTCTAAGAAAAGCAATGGGGAGACCCCCACACATCTTAACTTAGCCATTTTGGAAGATTATGTTTCGTATTAGATTACTTGTTGACTCAAGCTAGCCCATGCCACTAAGTTAGTCATAATCATTATAACTGATTAAGGATGAACTCTGAACCTAAATTTTCTCAATTAAATATTAAGTTTAACGGTCTTCCACCATTGTAGAGATATAGGTGCCTTCTTGACATTGATCGTTCTCGACTGGTCACAATGGTTCGGTTGCATCGGAAAGATATAACCTTCTATGGCATTGGATATCCTAGGGTAGAAATGAAGTTGGGCCCAATAACTATTAAGTGAGGGACTCAATGATGACTTTGCATCCATTGGTGTATGGTGGGTCTGACTTAACTAAGAAACATCATCAATAACTATTAGGTAAGGTGCGTATGGATCAGTGGGAGCACAGTATCTACTAGAAATTGATCGCATATAGATTTTTGTTTCTCCACCCGAGGAGTATGGAAGATTCATAGAAATAGTGGGAGTCTTATTTGTTTATTACAATCTCTATAACAAATATTTACAAGTACAAACATCTAATTAAAAATTATTTCTCTCTGTAGTTAATTAACCATATCGAGTTCATATCCTCTGGTCCGAATCCTTGACACCAATAGGTTAACCGAATTAAACTACAAAGACTGACTCTGAAACTTGAGAATTATTCTCAGCTCCAAAAAATTGACCCATGTCCTAGATCAAGAGATGCCTATATTACCGGCTCATCCATCCCCTGATCTATGAGCTACACTTAAGAAGTAGATAGATGAAGATAATAGGGAAGGTGCTACATTCTTGTATCCATGTCCAATAATCTTCAGCGCTAGCATGAAGACATGAGGACTGCTAGACAGATTCTGACACACCTACAAGAGTTATATGACGAGTAGAGTCACATGGCTCGCTTTGAAGTCTTTCAAGATTTTTTAAAGTGAAGATGCATGATGGACAGTCCGTACATGATCATTGTCTGACAATAATCAAGGACATTGAAGAGCTTCAGAAGCTCAGAATGAATATGGATAAGGAACTGTAGGTAGATTTGATCATGTAGTCTCTTCCTGATTCATATGGTTAGTTCATCATGAACTATCATATAAATAAGATTGATAGTATCTTGCCTAAGTTGTTGAATATATTGGTGACAGTTGAGGGCACATTAAAAAGTTCAAGGAGAATGGTCTTATTATGGAGCAGGCTTCTTCCAAGAAAAAATCTACTGGAAAGAAAAAGAACAAAAAACCTACGAAGAAGCAAAAGATCGAGAGCGGGAAGAAGAAGAAAGCTCCAAAGAAAGCCAGCAACAAGAAAAAATATTTTCATTGCAATATCGAAGGCCACTAGAGAAGAAATTATCCTGCATACCTAGCTACAGTGAAGAATAAAAAGAAGGACGTGCTTTCTGAAGGTACGTTTGAATTGCTCGTAATTAAAATTAATCTAATAATTTTTTTTTCTTCTAGTTGGATTTTAGATTTTGATTTGAGTGCTCATTTATGCACTTCTATACAGAGTCTAAAGAAAGTTAAAGGATAGAGAGAAAGCGAGATCACTCTTCGAGTCAGTAATGGGGCAAAAGTTACTGCTATAGCGGTCGAGACCTACTCTTTGAAACTACCATTAGGATTTAGTTTATTTTTGAAGAATTATTATTTTATACCTATAGCCAGTAGGAATTTGATTTCCATCTCTGTGCTGGCACAAAATAATTATAATTTTTATTTTAATAAAGATCTGTATTCAATTTATTTTGAAAATAAAATTGTTGCACGTACCTATTTGATAGACGATCTTTATCATTTGCATGTGGATGCGAGTATTAACCTTAACGAGCAAATTGTGAGTGCCATAGGATCTAAAAGACTTAGAGATAGGGTTAGCCAAAATTGTTGGATTCTGATGATGCAGTGGAATATAAATTTTAAAAATTTTTATATGCATTCAATAATTGAAAACAAGTTTAACATTTAAACTAGTCTATTGGAACACAAAAGCCCAAGGAACACCTTGACGATTGCAATCAAATAACATAAGCATGCAAAATAAAAGAAGATTAGAAGTCATATACCAACATGAAGACCATGAACTGGTAATCTTGATATCTTCATAAGACTCCAAAGTAGAATCCCTCCAACGGTGATCTACACGGGACTGATCAGGGCCTTTCTCAATTCGACATAGTGCTGTAGCCTTCTTTGCAAGCTTGCTGCCGATCATCCTTCACAAGAATGGATTGCACCATCATTTATATACCTTTGAGACCTCCACTAAGATTACTCTAAAAATTTTTTCTCAAATGATCTCACTACACACAAATCAGATTATATGTTCAACACATGAATAATCTGATTTTTGGACAAGCATCACATGCTTTCCTTTTTTCTTCCTCTCTTTCTTTCTATTTTCTTTCTCCCTTTTTTCTTGTCTTTGTCTTAGATTTTTCCTCTATTTTTCTCCTCATTCTCACACCTATCTACAGCCCAAATTGGACATAGAATCTGGGTGTAGCACCCCCCCTTTTATAGGAAAGAAGGGGTGACACCATGGGATGCCAACTCTTGGCATCCCTTATCCCATACACGGTAAAATAATTTTTTGCATGAAACACAAAGCAATATGGCATGGAATAAGAAGAGGTTAACAAGCAAAAGGACTCTTCCTCTATAAAGAAAAATCAAAATGCCATCTTATGCTGCATGGGAAAAAGAAACGCGTGAAAAACTAAGAGTCCAATACAATTAGGACTCTTTCATATTCAATGCATACAAGTGGCATCCAATTTATTTTGTAGTGTTCTAGTTTCTTGCCAGAGAAGGACTCTTCCTTCTCTTCTACATCCCCACATCCCAAGGCACCATCTGCTGTCACATAAAACAAAGGGACATGTGGAACCATGTAAGAAAATTAAGAGTATGAAAGGACTCTCCTTCTTTAATGCCAAAAATAAATGTGGCGTCCCAATTAATTTGGCATGTGGCATGGCATAGAGGAGGTTGATTCACATGGAACTCTTCCATAAAAATTAGATAAGTCATCTATTTAAATATAGATTCAAATCCAATCACATTAGGTTAAGGCTACAACTCAAGGGTTAGCACAAACACCTTTGCACTGAATCCAATTGAAAATTTGGGCTAATTCATCTGCTAGTAATTCAATTACCCCATTGGATTTACAATAAATCTAAATAGATTGGACCAAGATCAAATCTCTATTGTGTGTGACCCATTGAGTTTCAAATCTAGCTAGCACTAGATCCAGACTCTTGACGTAACCTTAATCCGATTGGATTAGGTCGGCTCAAGAGTCCCAATCAACTAAGACTCTTCTTAATTGATTTTTGAATTAAACTCTTTTAATTTTGATAAATCTACAAGTTAAGATTGATGCCTAGCAATATGTCATGACTATCCGAAAGATTTAAAATTTGATAAAAATATCAAAATTATCCTTCCATGATGAGTTACCGTGCAATTCAATCCTTCGATCACCCAACATCCTGAAAAGACTATGGGCATGAAATCATATCTAGTCTAAATATCTATCCATATGTATCTCGATCTGATGATGATGATGACTCGATTGATGAACTAGTAGAAACTTTTTCTACTGTTCATCTCTGCTCTGATCAAAGACTCTCAGAGTTATCATCCTATGAGATCATATAGGATGTTCTCTCCTCCTACAAGTAGTGATCGATTCTTATTGACCACTCACAACCTCCATACACACTTCACCATACCTAGAATATCCCACATACATCTCAAAGTGGTATGCTAGGGAATAAACCAAAGTAAGGGTCCATATACACAAGGTACCACAGTGATCTCAGGTCAAAGGATCACATGCACCACTCTCACTAGAGAACTATCTGTTGACATACTGTAAGGCTCCATCAGATGTTCTTCTTATGAGTCAGTTCAATAAACTCATTCTCTAATGAGCACCTACATCTCTTTGTATTAGTGTCACCACACAAGTGATTTTGAAATCAACCATCCTCTCCATCGAGCATACATAGGATGTACCAGTCTTATCGACATCATCGATCTCTGACTCGATAATCCAATGACTGAAAATATTTTAGATTGAGGCTATCATGATTTTAGATCTCACTGGCATGATCTCATCATGGCCCTAAAATCATTGCTCTAATCTATGGGGTTTATCATAATCATAAAAATATGATGTAGTAAATGATAAAACACAATACCCCATAAATAAAAATAACTAATGTCATGCAAATTAGCAGAAAGAAAATTCAAAAAAGTCCCTTCACATCACCCATGCGATTGGCTTGTAGGATACTATTCTTTCAATCTTTTATTTGCACTAAACCCAATCGCCCCTATTCTTGATGCCCATGCAATCAGGGTGGGGATCACACTACTGCTGTATAAAGGCTTAGTGAATTGGTCCATTATGATGTTCTTAATATTAACTCATCAAATCATAAATGAGGTGAAAGTGCTTTAGATGTACATGGGTACCTGGTGAGACCACACCCAACTCAGTAATAAATGCTTTTATCTAGCAACTTTCCTTAGCAATCTTTACTAACAGCATTTAACTAAGACAAATACAGTTTGCCATTTGAAACTTTTTCAACTCACTACTCCTCTGGTACTTCTTAAGTACTTTGAAAATACTTTTTATAATTTTCAAAAGATCCCATCATGGATCTGTCTGAAATCAATGATTATGCATAAGGCATGATCCACATCAGGCTTGGTACATGGGTAACTAAACTCCTTTACACCCATTCATGTTGAACCCCTTCAACATAAAATCCATGTACCTAGATTGGGACAAGCCCATCATTCACTTACATCTATCCCTATAGATGCCAAGTATATTGGATGCTACACCCATCTTTTTCTTGAAAACTTTTGTGATAAGCATGTCATTGATCGAGTGCAATATCAAGACTACCTTTTCAATATGCTGTATGTCATCCACATACCTAACAAGAAATTAGTGGGACCCCCACTTATTTTCTTACACACACGCATGGTTCATCTATATTTGATAAAGTCAAATATTTTGACTATCTCATCAAAAATAGAAGTACCAATTTCTCAATACCTGCTATAATCCATAAATGGATTTGCCCTCCCACAAGAGACAAACTCTCTAGATGGTGTGTGACAATAGCAAGCAAAAATCTTGATTGACATTCCTATTAGCAATCTGTTGGGTCATACCCATAGGTGCTTCAATCATAGTCCATATTTGGTTGATGTATAGAGAGTTCATTTCAGATGTCATGGTTTCAAGCTATCTGTCAGATTCTCTACTCATGACTATCTCCGAATAGGTCAAAACAACATTATTCACAATGATGTATGGTGTACAGTCATTCACAATGACAAAATCCATATTTTGAGTGGTACATTACAGACTCAGATTGATCTTTGGTGAAGAGGTGTGTGTCATGGTTGTGCCTCATCAATGAGCACATCTGATCGAGGATCAACTTGTAAATACTCCACAAGTTATGATAGTTCATAAATCTTGAACTTCTCAAGTTCAATTATCCTCCCATTATCTCCTTAGAAAATTTTTTTTTTCCAAAAAGGTGACATATCTACTGACAAAACACTTTTTGTCTAGTAAAGTGGTAGAAATAGTATCACATACTACTCTTAAGATAACCTATAAACTTATATAAATCTGTTCTAGCACAAAACTTATATACATCAATTCTTTTCACATAAGCTATGCAACCTGCATCTTTCCATATCTCATATAGAGTGCTAGTAACAGATTTTGTTGGTATCTAATTCAAAAATATGTGCAGCAATTTTTAAGGCACATCTCCAGAATGAGATTTATGAAGCAAATTAAGGAATACACCATATCACATATGGAGTATCCATCTCTGGGTCGAGATATTATTAATCTTTGAACATCATGTGTTCAAGAGTTAATTTCTTTCTTACCCTTTTCCCTATCCATTAAATGAGATCTAAATCATTTAACCCATGAGACAAGATTTACAAGTTATATATGATTCAAAATCATACAGACAAAGAACTCTTCTGTGTATTACTTGTTTATCTTAGACTCACAAAATGGCCAAGTTGGAATGCTAGAGATATATGACCATCACATATTTATTTCTTGTTCTCATCAACAAGAAGAACAATATCATTGAGTGACAGAAACATAAGATCATAGTCATAAAATTTATCAGAAGGAGAGTAACTTTTACTTTTTACATTAATTTCAAAACCATATTACTATAATATAGGAATTGAAATAATATTCTTAATAAATTAAGGCATATAACAATTATCTATTAGTTTCTAAATAAATAGGTTCCTACGGCCTTAGCATGAGTGGACTTTTCATCAGTGCTAAAAGGCAAGTAGTCACCTTACTTCAGCTTTATAGGTTCAGCAATACTTTGCATAAGTAGAACCCATATAAGGTATCACACACCTAAAAATTTTAAAGCTGAAACACTTAATAATTTATTAGTTTGTATCATATACCAACCATTAGCAGATGCAACTTTTGGATCTTGTTACTGCTTCACACTTGCAAGACAACTCTTGCAATTTATCTCTAATGCTCATTATTACTGCAATGATAATAGATACCTATAGTGAAGATATTCTTCACCTTCTTCTCCTAGGAGATGCTAAAGAAGAAACTTAGGAGAGTTAGTAGAATCTAATCTTGGATTAAGTTACCATCCATGATAATTGTTGGGTATAAAATACCCTCAGCCGAAGTCCTCAGCGAGATTGACCCTTGCAGGTCCCCTCCGACTTTCGACTATTGGTGGACTCCGCCCGGACTCCTACGGGAGCCGGGCCCCGTCACCAACTTCAACTGCTGGTAAGCTCCGTCCGGACTCCTACGGGAGCCGGACTTCGCACCTGACTTTAATTGCAGGAAGACTCCGCCCGGACTCCTACGGGAGCTGGGCCCCGTCACCAACTTCAACTGCTGGTAAGCTCCATCCGGACTCCTACGGGAGCCGGACTTCGCACCTGACTTTAATTGCAGGAAGACTCCGCCCGGACTCCTACGGGAGCCGGGATCCATCCACGACTTCAACCGTCAGGAAGACTCCGCCCGGACTCCTACGGGAGCCGGGCCCCGTCACCAACTTCAACTGCTGGTAAGCTCCGTCTGGACTCCTACAGGAGCTGGACTTCGCACCGGACTTTAATTGCAGGAAGACTCCGCCTGGACTCCTACGGGAGTCGGGCTCCGTCCATAACTTCAACCGTAAGGAAGACTCCGCTCGGACTCCTACGGGAGCCGGGCCCCGTCACCAACTTCAACTGCTGGTAAGCTCCGTTCGGACTCCTACGGGAGCCGGACTTCGCACCTGACTTTAATTGCAGGAAGACTCCGCCCAGACTCCTACGGGAGCCGGGCTCCATCCATAACTTCAACCGTAAGGAAGACTCCGCCTGGACTCCTACGGGAGCCGGGCTCCGTCACCAACTTCAACTACTAGTAAGCTCCGTCCGGACTCCTACGGGAGCCAGACTTCGCACCTGACTTTAATTGCAGGAAGACTCCGCCCAGACTCCTACGGGAGCCGGGCTCCATCCACAACTTCAACCGCAAGGAAGACTCCGCCCGGACTCCTAAGGGAGCCGGGCTCCGTCACCAACTTCAACTACTGGTAAGCTCCGTCCGGACTCCTACGGGAGCCGGACTTTGCACCTAACTTTAATTGCAGGAAAACTCCGCCTGGACTCCTACGGGAGCCGGGCTCCGTCCACGACTTCAACCGTAAGGAAGACTCCGCCCGGACTCCTACGGGAGCCGGGCCCTGTCACCAACTTCAACTGCTGGTAAGCTCCGTCCGGACTCCTACGGGAGTCGGACTTCGCACCTGACTTTAATTGCAGGAAGACTCCGCCCGGACTCCTACGGGAGCCGGGCTCCGTCCACAACTTCAACCGTAAGGAAGACTCCGCCCGGACTCCTACAGGAGTCAGGCCCCATCACCAACTTCAACTGCTGGTAAGCTCCGTTCGGACTCCTACGGGAGTCGGACTATGCACCTGTCTTTAATTGCAGGAAGACTCCGCCCGGACTCCTACGGGAGCCGGGCTCCGTCCACAACTTCAACCGCAAGAAAGACTCCGCCCGGACTCCTACGGGATCCGGGCTCCGTCACCAACATCAACTGTTGGTAAGCTCCGTCCGGACTCCTACGGGAGCCGGACTTCGCACCTGACTTTAATTGCAGGAAGACACCGCCCGGACTCCTACGGGAGCCGGGCTCCGTCCATGACTTCAACCATAAGGAAGACTCCGCCCGGACTCCTACGGGAGCCGGGCCCCGTCACCAACTTCAACTGCTGGTAAGCTCCGTTCGGACTCCTACGGGAACCGGACTTCGCACCTGACTTTAATTGCAGAAAGACTCCGCCCGGACTCCTACGGGAGCGGGGCTCCATCCACGACTTCAACCGTTAGGAAGACTCCGCCCAGACTCCTACGGTAGCCGGGCTCCGTCACCAACTTCAACTACTGGTAAGCTCCGTCCGGACTCCTACGGGAGCCGAACTTCGCACCTGACTTTAATTACAGGAAGACTCCGCCCGGACTCCTACGGGAGCCAGGCTCCGTCCACGACTTCAACCGTAAGGAAGACTCCGCCCGGACTCCTATGAGAGCCAGGCCCCGTCACCAACTTCAACTGCTGGTATGCTCTGTCCGGACTCCTACGGGAGCCAGACTTCGCACCTGACTTTAATTGCAGGAAGACTCCGCCCGGACACCTACGGGAGTTGGGCTCCGTCCACGACTTCAACCGTAAGGAAGACTCCACCCGGACTCCTACAGGAGCCGGGCTCCGTCACCAACTTCAACTACTGGTACGCTCCGTCCGGACTCCTACAAGAGCCAGACTTCGCACCTGACTTTAATTGCAGGAAGACTCCGCCCGGACTCCTACGGGAGCTGGGCTCCATCCATAACTTCAACTGCAAGGAAGGCTCCGCCCGGGCTCCTACGGGAGCCGGGCTCCATCCACAACTTCAACCGTAAGGAAGACTCCGTCCGGACTCCTACGGGAGCCGGGCTCCGTCACCAACTTCAACTGCAGGGAAGACTCCGCCCAGACCCCTACGGGAGTCGGACTCCACCCCCGGCTGTGACTGAAGGAAGACTCCATCCGAGCTCCTGCCGAAGCCGGATTCTGAGCTCCTCTCGGACGGATGGCTAACTACCTCTCTTCGCCAGACACTCCAGTCAGACTTCAGCCGGCAGACCTTCACCCCTTGGCGCACCGCAGTAACGGCTGCAATTCTGCTCCATTCCATGCGGCAGATTCCACGTGGCTCCATCACTCCACGACCCTGCTCCACCTTCTGCGATGGATTCCACGCGGCTCCATCACTTCCTGACAGGCCGTAATAATGGCGACGGTCCTGCTCCACTTTCTGCAATGGATACCGCGCGATTCTTCTATCCTATGGCAAGTCGCGACAATGGATGCCGCTCCACTCCTCGTGGCAGACTCCACGTGGCACGCCCCGGTAATAGCCACGGGTCCACCCCACTACTCTCCGCAATAAACTTTTTCTGACTATGGGCGGCCCATTGCCAGACAGTTACAGGCATCACCATCAGTTTGTTGCCTCCTCTGCCTATAAAAAGGGAAACCCCAGATACGTTATTCTATAAGCTCTCGTCTTTACCTAGAAACTCTGCTAAAATTTCCGTTTGAGCACTCCATTCTTGTTGAGGCAGAGAACTGACTTGAGCGTCGGAGGGTCTTGCCGGAGCAACCCCACCTCCAGTTTAGACTTCTTTTACAGGTCTCGACGGCGACCGCGACTCCAGCTTCTCCGACGTAAGCGGATTTTTGCACCAACAGGATTGGCGCTAGAGGAAGGGCCTGTGTCTTCGCAGTACCCTTGTTCTTAAAGGGGCGCTCAACGGGACCACCCCTGGGCATCTTTTCCGACGTCCTCTCCTCCCTCTTTTACTTGGTCTTTGCCCGATGCCTCCCCATAAGGCATCCACACGATGATCCACGGCCTCCACAGTCAGATCTCAGGCTCCGACCTCACCTCCAGTTTTCCAGCCTCCTCCTCCTCCTCCGGCGACGACGATCGGTGCGGAGTAATTTGATCTGCTGGCGCAGCAGGTCAGAGGCCTCACTGAGGCCGTACAGGCCATGCAGCAACAGCAGCTGCCACAAGCATCAGTGTGCCTGGAAAGGGTGTCGCCAGAACGTCAGAATCCGACAGTGGGGCGGGCCACTTGGGCCAGCCGCCCCATCTTTCCCGAGAAGACAAACCCGAGGGTGGAGAGCCCTCAATCGGATCATGACTCTACTCCTGGAAGATCCTTGCCCCCATTCTGTCAGAGGACCCTCGAGACCCGAAGTCGAGAGGATTTCCTGGACCGGAGGCTCCAGGAAATGAATCGACGAATCAAAGAACTCCGCCATGCTCCCCCCGCTTATGGTGAGGATATTTGCACTGACCCCCCTTCTCTCAAATGATCATGCAGGAATCAATCCCGCCAAACTTCAAACTCCCCCAGTTCGAAAGCTACGACGGGACTTCGGACCCGATCGATCATCTGGAAGCCTTCCAGATGATGATGTTGCTTCATGGCACACCCGACGCCTCTTGTGCCGGGCCTTCCCATCCACCTTGAAGGGAGCGGCGAGAAACTGATACTCGATGCTGAAGTCGGGTACCATCTTTTCCTTCGATCAAATGAGCCACCAATTCGTGGCCCATTTTGTCAGCAGTCGGCGCCCCCAGAAGGGCTCGGAGTCCCTTATGAATATCAGGCAGAGAAAGGGGGAGTCCATTCGGGCCTACATCAACCGCTTCAATGTCGCAGTGCTGGAGGTCCAAAATTTGGACCAATCGGTAGCAATGGCCGCTCTGAAGGGTGGCCTTCAGAAGAATGACCTTTTATTCTCCTTGGAGAAGAAGCACCCCAGGGATTTTGCTGATTTGTTGGCTCGGGCTGAAGGGTACGCCCGAGCGAAAGAAGCCTTCAAAATGAAGAATGAGGAGACCGCGAGAGAGCGGCAGGCGGGAGACTCGAGTAAGCCCGCAGTCAAAATAAGGTCGAGAGAAGCTCGACCGCATTCTCGATCCCCTCCTAGGCACAAGAGTGCCCATACTCCACCCCGGGTATGTAGGCAGAGAAGTCCGGATCGTGGGGTTCGGCGGGGTTCTCCACCGGGAAGATTCCGCAACTACGCCCCCCTCAATGCCTCGAAGACCCAGGTACTGATGGAGGTCAGGGAGAAACTCCCTAGGCTAGAGAGGATGCGCACACACCCCGGGAAGCGCAACCCCAACAAGTTCTGTCTCTACCATCGCGACCATGGCCACGACACGGAGGAATGCATCCAGCTCCGAGACGAGATCGAGGAGCTCATCCGGCGAGGTCGACTCGATAGGTTCATCCAACGTCGGTTTGAGGGTAGAGAAGATCGGCCAAGGGCCCTGCCGCAACCTGAACCGCCAAGGAGGGAGGAGCAGTCCGGAGATCGGCCTCCAATTAGGACCATCGACGCCATCACCGGAGGGCCTCAAGGAGGAGCAGACCTTTCATGACCATGGAACTCGAAAAACCTGTAAATGTATCGCTTACGACCTCGCCCTGAATCTAAATTTCTTTTGACTTTGTATGTTCCTCCCATTTGGCATGGATTTGTTACGACTGGGGATAACCCCTTCAAACAATTAAAACAAGGTTATGTTAGGAATGGGAGGAGAACCTCATCCTAACATAAATAAAATGAAAGTTTGATTATCTTGAGATCGGATTGGGGGGAGAGGCCTTACAACGCCCTAATGCGCCCCCACAGCCATGTCAGGAACAGGAGGAGAACCTCATTCTGACATGAGCAAAGTCAAAGGCTCGGTTCTTTTAGATCTGATGGGGGGAGAGGCCTTACAACGCCCTAATGCGCCCCCACAGCCATGTCAGGAACAGGAGGAGAACCTCGTCCTGACATGAGCAAAGTCAAAGGCCCGGTTCTTTTAGACTGGATGGGGAGAGAGGCCTTACAACGCCCTAATGCGCCCCCACAGCCATGTCAGGAACAGGAGGAGAACCTCGTCCTGACATGAGCAAAATCGAAGGCTCGATTCTTTTAGACCAGATGGGGGGAGAGGCCTTACAATGCCCTAATGCACCCCCATAGCTATGTCAGAAACAGGAGGAGAACCTCATCCTGACATGAGCAAAGTCGAAGGCCCGGTTCTTTTAGACCGGATGGGGGGAGAGACCCTTGCGATGGCCCTTATGTTGCTCCGCGGCCCCGTTGGGAACAGGAGGAGAACCTCGTCCTAACCTGAGCTGAAATTGACTACGTCAGGAACGGAAGGAGAACCTCATCCTGACGGTGATGAAACCCGGCCGCCCAACAAGATCGGATGAAGGAGAAAGGCCCCTCAGCGGCACCTTCACACTTCTACGCAACCCCGCAAAAAGCAAGGGGAGGGCCCTCACTCCGAAAAGAGGAAGGAAATTTAAAAAAAAAAAGCGACGAACTATGTCGGAAACAGATGAGGGACAAACCACACCAAAGACCTAAGGAACCTCGTCTCAACAAAGACAGGAAGTTTCTACCAAACTCCTCCGGCCTCTAAGAAGGCTCTCGACACAGGTCAAGAAAACAGCAATGTCTCCGAGGTAACGCAAAGCTCAGACCACCGAGCTCGAGCCTGCGGCCGTGAACGACGAGGAAAGCAAACCAGCGTATCGACGACGGGGCACCTCCAAACGACGTCAACGTCGGACAAGTTGAATGACGAGAGAAGTTCGACGGACAGCAATTTAATATAATATGCAGACGAGGTAACACAAAATCTCCTTTTCATTTCATTTGTGAAATATACATCATGAAGCCCAGAAGGCCAAAGGAAGAAAAGCAAAACGACAAAAGCGAGACAAAACAACAAAAGGGAGAATGTATACATGAAAAGAAAAAAGGCCAAGAAGAGCCCAAGTAAAGCTCTGCTCCTTCCGACCTAGAATTATCTACTCTACCCTTATCCAGGACTGCCTCAGATTCTCAACTTCTTCTTCTAGCTCTCCCTTTTTCAGCAGCGCATCCTGGAGTGCCCGATGAAGTCACTGGCTTTCGGTCTTTGCCTCTCGATGCCTCTTTCTCAAGACCTCAGATTCTGCCTCCGCATTCATGACGGCCTGCTACTCGTATGCCAGTTGGATCTTCAATTGCTGCAGCTCAGCCGTCCTTTCCCCGAGGGTGACAGAAAGCCCTTCGATGGTTCCTCTTAGGGACTGGAGTTCATTAGAGTCCCGAGCAGAAGTAAGCTGAGCCCTGTCAGCCAGTTGCCTCTGAAGACGGGCAACTTCGTCGGCCGCCACCCTGAGTCTCCCTTTATATTCATCCACCTACCTGCGTCAACTGGCCCGATGCACGTCGTAGCTCACCTCGGCGTCCTGAAGCTGCTGCTGAAGGTCGGAGACCTTCGACCATTCCCGGTCGCCGTCGGTCTGAGCCAAGAGCCGGGACGAACTCCCTTCCAGCTGGCCAATCCTCTCCTGTGCAGCTGACAGTTCCGCCCTGAGAGAGCTGATCTTGGCAGCTTGAGCCCAAATTCGATCGCTGGCACTCTTCTTGTGCTCCTCAAGCTCCTTCGCGAAGTCTGCCTTCCTCCAGCTATACTCCACGATCCCCTTCATGTGGAGATGCCGAAAGCGGGTGGCCTTCGAGGTGGCTTCAGAGTAACCCTCCCTTAGCCTACGAAGCTCGCCTTCCATCTTCTTCGACCTTTTCGTCGCATGAAGAACCTCCTTCTTCAGCTGATGGATCGTGGACTTCAGCGGGATCCCCTGGGGCAGGGGAAGTGCCTTGGCAGGATACTGCCATCAAGAGACAGAAGCGTCAAGGCGCGTCTCATTGCAGAAAGAAAAATAAAAAGGGGAAAAGGGGGAGAAGGGAAGCCATCCACGGTGAGAAATTCAACTTTATTGATTGAATGATTCTTGAAGACAAAAAGAAAGGAAAAAATTACAGTAAAAGAAAGCTACAAGGTCAGAGGTCTCAGACCTCAGAAGCAGGAGTCGGGGAGCTCGGTGTCCCTGGAAGGGGGGCTGCGGCAGCAGTAGCGACAGGAGAAGGCCCGGCCTCATCTTCGAACTCCTCGCCCAAGAAACTGAGGTCGAGCTCGAAAAATTTTTTGGCCACCTTCTCCTGGCAGAGCTCGAACCCCTTGATGAAGGCTTCCTGGCCAAACCGGATGTTCAGGTCTCTCATCTCCGTGGAGGCCTTGAACTCCTCTACCGCAAGACCCCTGGCCTCCGAGACCAAGACTGGAATCTGCTCCATCAAATTGGCGACCCTGGCCTCCGCCGTTCTCACCGTCTCCTCCAAGGTCTGTTTCTCCTCCTCCCGGGCCTGCTTCTCTTTCTCCAGGGCCTCTTGGAGGGCAACTACTTCAGCGGCCTTCTCCTTGAGGCGGGCGAATTCGGCCCGACGATGCTCCTCCGCCTGGATGGCATCCCTCCTCACCCGGTTCATCGCCTCGATGTTGGTGAGGAGTTGATGCCCAATCTGTAAGGGCGGCTAGGGGATCAGAATAGGGGTCGAAAAACCAATTAAACGAAGATTTATTTACCTTGAGAAAGGATCCCAGGGAGTCCAAAACCCGCTGCTCGGGATCGGCGCGATCGATCCTCTCGACGATCTCAGGAAGAATGTAGCCGTCGATCAACCGCTTGATCAGATCCCTGTCATTGAAGGGGTTCTCCGGCTCCTAGTCAGAACCGAGGGACTCGTCAGCGGTGGCTCGGCGGCTACTCACCCTACGGGCCACCGACTTCCTTCTCTTCCCCCTCTCGACTACGGGCACCTCCGTGGAGCGGACCCCCAAAATGGGAGCCCCAGTCGGCGGACTCCTCGAAGAGGCCCGGGGGGCCATTGGTTCAGTGTCCGAAGGAACGTTGATCGCTGGAGCCACCTGGACAGGCGCGGCCAAGCTCGTCTCCTCCACCCTGGCCCTCTTTGCTGATCCGGAGGCCGCGGCACCCTTTCTTTTGTGGGCCTTGAGGCCCCTGGCAAGCATCCGTGCTGCTTCGACGTCCATTCCTTAAAAAAAAATAAAAATCAATTGTTGGATATAAAATACCCTCAGCCGAAGTCCTCAGCGGGATTGACCCTTGCAGGTCCCCTCCGACTTTTGACTACTGGTGGACTCCGCCCGGACTCTTACGGGAGCCGGGCCCTATCACCAACTTCAACTGCTGGTAAGCTCCGTCCGGACTCCTACGGGAGTCAGACTTTGCACCTGACTTTAATTGCAGGAAGACTCCGTCCGGACTCCTATGTGAGCCGGGCTCCGTCCACGACTTCAACCGTAAGGAAGACTCCGCCAGGACTCCTACGGGAGCTGGGCTCCGTCACCAACTTCAACTGCTGGTAAGCTCCGTCTGGACTCCTATGGGAGTCGGACTTCGCACCTGACTTTAATTGAAGGAAGACTCCATCCGAGCTCCTGCCGAAGCTGGATTTCAAGCTCCTCTCAGACAGATGGCTAACTACCTCTCTCCGCCAGACACTCCAGCCGGACTTCAGCCGGCAGACCTTCACCCCCTGGCACGCCGCAGTAACAGCCGCGATTCTGCTCCATTCCCTACGGCAGATTCTACGCGGCTCCATCACTCCATGACCCTGCTCCACCTTCTGCGATGGATTCCACACGGCTCCATCACTTCCTGGCAGGCCGTAATAATGGCCACGGTCCTGCTCCGCTTCCTGCGACGGATACCGCACGATTCTTCTATCCTCTGGCAAGTCGCGACAACGGATGCCGCTCCACTCCTTGTGGCAGACTCCACGTGGCACGCCCCGGTAATAGCCACGGGTCCACCCCACTACTCTCCGCAACAAATATTTCCTAACTATGGGCGGCCCACTACCAAACGGTTACAGGCATCACCATCAGTTTGTTGCCCCCTCCGCCTATAAAAAGGGGAACCCCAGATACGTTATTCTATAAGCTCTCATCTTTACCTAAAAACTCTGCTAAAATTTTCGTTCGAGCACTCCATTCTTGTTGAGGCAGAGAACTGACTTGAGCATTGGAGGGTCTTGTCGGAGCAACCCCACCTCCGGTTTAGACTTCTTTTAAAGGTCCCGGCGGCGACCGTGACTCTAGCTTCTCCGACGTAAGCAGATTTTTGCACCAACAGGATTGGCGGTAAAGGAAGGGCTATGTCTTCGCAGTACCCTTGTTCTTAAAGGAGCACTCAACGGGACCGCCCCCGGGCATCTTTTTCGGCATCCACTCCTCCCTCCTTTACTTGGTCTTTGCCCGATGCCTCCCTGTAAGGCATCCACACGACGATCCACGGCCTCCGCGGCCAGATCTCAGGCTCCGACCTCACCTCCAGTTTCCCAGCCTCCTCCTCCGACGACGACGACGGCGGTCGGTGTGGAGCAATTCGATCTGCTGGCACAGTAGGTCAGAGGCCTCACTGAGGCCGTACAGGCCATGCAGCAGCAGTAGCAGCCGCAAGCATCAGTGCACCTGGAAAGGGTGTCGTCGGAACGTCAGAATCCGATAGTGGGGCGGGCCACTTGGGCCAGCCACCCCATCTTTCCCGGGAAGATGAACCCGAGGGTGGAGAGCCCTCAATCGGATCATGACTCTACTCCTGAAAGATCCCTGCCCCCATTCTGTCAGAGGACCCTCGAGACCCGAAGTCGAGAGGACTTCCTAGATCGGAGGCTCCAGGAAATGAATCGACGAATCGAAGAACTCCGCCACGCTCCCCCCGCTTATGGTGAGGATATTTGCACTGACCCCCCTTCTCTCAAATGATCATGCAGGAACCGATCCCGCCAAACTTCAAACTCCCCCAGTTTGAAAGCTACGACGGGACTTCAGACCCAGTCGATCATCTGGAAGCCTTCCGGATGATGATGCTGCTTCATGGCGCACCCGACGCCATCTTGTGTCGGGCCTTCCCATCCACCTTGAAGGGAGCGGCGAGAAACTGATACTCGACGCTGAAGTCGGGTACCATCTTTTCCTTCGATCAAATGAGCCACCAATTCGTGGCCCATTTTGTCAGCAGCCGGTGCCCCCGGAAGGGCTCGGAGTCCCTCATGAATATCAGGTAGAGGGAGGGGGAGTCCATTCGGGCCTACATCAACTGCTTCAATGTCGCAGCGTTGGAGGTCCAAAATTTGGACCAATCGGTAGCAATGGCCGCTCTGAAGGGCGATCAGAAGAATGACCTTTTGTTCTCCCTAGAGAAGAAGTACCCCAGGGATTTTGCTGATTTGTTGGCTCGGGCTGAAGGGTACGCTCGAGCGAAAGAAGCCTTCAAAATGAAGGATGAGGAGACCGCGAGAGAGCGGCAGGCGGGAGACTCGAGTAAGCCCACAGTCAAAAAAAGGTCGAGAGAAGCTCGGCCGCGTTCTCGATCCCCTCCTGGGTACAAGCGTGCCCATACTCCACCCCGGGTACATAGGCAGAGAAGTCTGGATCATGGGGTTCGGCGGGGTTCTCCATCGGAAAGATTCCGCAACTATGCCCCCCTCAATGCCTCGAAGACCCAAGTACTGATGGAGGTCAGGGAGCAACTCCCTAGGCCAGAGAGGATGCGCACACACCTCAAAAAGTGCAACCCCAACAAGTTCTGTCTCTACCACCCATGGCCACGACATGAAGGAATGCATCCAGCTCCAAGACGAGATCGAGGAGCTCATCCGACGAGGTCGACTCGACAGGTTCATCCGACGCCGGCCTCAGGGTAGAGAAGATCGGCCAAGGGTCCTGCCGCAACCTGAACCGCCAAGAAGGGAGGAGCAGCCCGGAGATCGGCCTCCAATTGGGACCATCGACGCCATCACCGGAGGGCCTCAAGGAGGAGTAGACCTTCCACGACCATGAAACTCGAGAAACCTGTAAATGTATCGCTTACGACCTCGCCCTGAATCAAAATTTCTTTCGACTTTGCATGTTCCTCCCATTTGGCATGGATTTGTTACGACTGGGGATATCCCCTTCAAATAATTAAAACAAGATTATGTTAGGAACGGGAGAAGAACCTCATCCTAACATAAATAAAATGAAAGTCCGATTATCTTGAGATCGGATTGGGGGGAAAGGCCTTACAATGCCCTAATGCGCCCCCACAGCCATGTCAGAAACAGGAGGAGAACCTTGTCCTGACATGAGCAAAGTCAAAGGCCTGGTTCTTTTAGACCGGATGGGGGAGAGGCCTTACAACGTCCTAATGTGCCCCCACAGCCATGTCAGGAACAGGAGGAGAACCTCGTCCTGACATGAGCAAAGTCAAAGGCCCGATTCTTTTAGACTGGATGGGGGGAGTGGCCTTACAACGCCCTAATGCGCCCCCATAGCCATGTCAGGAACAGGTGGAGAACCTCATCCTGACATGAGCAAAGTCGAAGGCTCGATTCTTTTAGACCAGATGGGGGGAGAGGCCTTACAACGCCCTAATGCGCCCCCACAGTCATGTCAAGAACAGGAGGAGAACCTCATCCTGACATGAGCAAAGTTGAAGGCCCAATTCTTTTAGACCGGATGGGGGGAGAGACCCTTGCGATGGCCCTTATGTGCCCCCGCGGCCCCGTTGGGAACAGGAGGAGAACCTCGTCCTAACCTGAGCTGAAATCGACTACGTCAGGAATGGAAGGAGAACCTCATCCTGACGGTGATGAAATCCGGCCGCCCAACAAGATCGGATGAAGGGGAAAGGCCCCTCAGCGGCACCTTCACACTTCTATGCAACCCCGCAAAAAGCAAGGGGAGGGCCCTCACTCCGAAAAGAGGAGGAAAATTAAAAAGAAAAAGTGGCGAACTACGTCGGAAATAGATGAGGGACAAACCACACCAAAGACCTAAGGAACCTCGTCTCAACAAAGATGGGAAGTTCCTACCAAACACCCCCGGCCTCTAAGAAGGCTCTCGACACAGGTCAAGAAAACAGCAACGTCTCCGAGGTAACGCGAAGCTCGGACCACCAAGCTCGAGCCTGCAGCCGTGAACGATGAGGAAAGCAAACCAGCGTATCGACGATGGGGCACCTCCAAACGATGTCAACATCGGACAAGTCGAACGACGAGAGAAGTTCAGCAGATGGCAATTTAATACAATATGCGGACGAGGTAACACAAAATCCCTTTTTCATTTTATTTGCAAAATATACATCATGAAGCCCAGAAGGCCAAAGGAAGAAAAGCAAAACGACAAAAGCGAGACAAAACAACAAAAGGGAGAATGTATACATGAAAAGACAAAAGGCCAAGAAGAGCCCTAGGGAAGCTCTGCTCCTTCCGACCTAGAATTATCTACTCCACCCCTTATCCAAGACTGCCTCAGATTCTCAACTTCTTCTTCTAGCTCTCCCTTTTTCAGCAGCGCGTCCTGGAGCACCCAACGAAGTCGCTGGCTTTCGATCTCCGCCTCTCGATGCCTATTTCTTAGGACTTCAGATTCCGCCTCTGCATCCGTGACAGCCTGCTGCTCGTATGCCAGTTGGATCTTCAATTGCTACAGCTCAGTCGTCCTTTCCCCGAGGGTGATAGAAAGCCCTTCGACAGTTTCTCTTAGGGACTGGAGTTCATTAGAGTCCTGAGCATAAGTAAGCTGAGCCCTGTCAGCCAGCTGCCTCTGAAGATGGGCGACTTCATCGGCCGCCACCCTGAGTCTCCCTTTATATTCAACCACCTACCTGTGCCAACCGGCCTGATGCACGTCGTAGCTCACCTCAGAATCCTGAAGCTGCTGCTGAAGGTCGGAGACCTTCTTCGACCATTCCCAGTCACCGTCGGCCCGAGCCAAGAGCCGGGACAAACTCCCTTCCAGCTGGCCAATCCTCTCCTGCGCAGCTGACAGTTCTGCCCTGAGAGAGCTAATCTTGACAGCTTGAGCCCAAATTCGATCGCTGGCACTCTTCTTGTGCTCCTCAAGCTCCTTCGCGAAGTCTGCCTTCCTCCGACTATACTCCATGATCCCCTTCACGTTGAGATTTTGAAAGTGGGTGGCCTCCGAGGTGGCTTCAGAGTAATCCTCCCTTAGCCTACGAAGCTCGCCTTCCATCTTCTTCGACCTTTTCGTCGCATGAAGAACCTCCTTCTTCAGTCGCTGGATCGTGGACTTCAGCGGGATCCCCTGGGGCAGGGGAAGTGCCTTGGCAGGACACTGCCATCAAGAGACAGAAGCGTCAAGGCACGTCTCATTGCAGAAAGAAAAATAAAAAGGGGGGAAGGGGGAGAAGGGAAGCCATCCACGGTGAGAAATTCAACTTTATTGATTGAATGATTCTTGAAGATAAAAAGAAAGGAAAAAATTACAGTAAAAGAAAGCTACAAGGTCGGAGGTCTCAGACCTCAGAAGTAGGAGTCGGGGAGCTCGATGTCCCTGGAAGGGGGGCTGCGGCAGCAGTAGCGGCAGGAGAAGACCCGGCCTCATCTTCGGACTCCTCGCCCAAGAAGCTGAGGTCGAGCTCGAGAAATTTCCTGGCCACCTTCTCCTGGCAGAGCTCGAACCCCTTGATGAAGGCTTCCTGGCCAAACTGGACGTTCAGGTCTCTCATCTCTGTGGAGGCCTTGAACTCCTCTACCGCAAGACCCCTGGCCTCTGAGATCAGGACTGAAATCTGCTCCGTCAAATTGGCGACCCCGACCTCCGCCATTCTCACCGTCTCCTCCAAGGTCTTTTTCTCCTCCTCTCGGGCCTGCTTCTCTTTCTCTAGGGACTCTTGGAGGGTAACTACTTCAGCGGCCTTCTCCTTGAGGTGGGCGACTTCAGCCCGGCGATGCTCCTCCGCCTGGATGGCATCCCTCCTCGCCCGATTCGTCACCTCGATGTTGGTGAGGAGTTGATGCCCAATCTGTAAGGACGGCTAGGGGATCAGAATAGGGGTCGAAAAACCAATTAAATGAAGATTTGCTTATCTCGAGAAAGGACCCCAGGGAGTCCCAAACCCGCTGCTCGGGATCGGCACGATCGATTCTCTCGACGACCTCAGGAAGAATGCAGCCGTCGATCAACCACTTGATCAGATCCCTGTCATTGAAGGGATTCTCCGACTCCTCTTCGAAACCAAGGGACTCGTCAGTGGTGGCTCGACGGCTACTCACCCTGCAGGCCACCGACTTCCTTCTCTTCTCCCTCTCGACTACGGGCGCCTCTGTGGGGCGGACCCCCAAAACGGGAGCCCAAGTCGGCGGACTCCTCGAAGAGGCCCGGGGGGCCATTGGTTCGGTGTCCGAAGGAACGTCAATCGCTGGAGCCGCCTGGACAGGCGCGGCTAAGCTTGTCTCCTCCACCCTGGCCCTCTTTGCTGATCCAGAGGCCGCGGCACCCTTTCTTTTGTGGGCCTTGAGGCCCCTGGCAAGCATCCGTGCTGCTTCGACGTCCATTCCTTAAAAAAAAAAATCAATCAATCAAAAATCAGAAGTCAATAATGGGGTGAAAAAGGAAGGAGTAGCATGCAAAAAAAAAAAAAAAAAAGAAAGAAAAGAAAAAAGAGAAAAGAGAAGAAAAAGAAAGAAAAAGAAGAAGGATGGAAGAAGAGAAGAGAAAGGAAAAGATGGAGTACTCAGAGGATCCTGGGGGCTCAGACCGATGTTGAACAAAAATTGCTCCCTCAGAAGGTTGGGAAGGGAAAGAGCGGAGTAGTCAAGAAGCTTCCGGGCAGCCTGGAGGTCATCCTCCCCCAGGCTGGGGGCCCAGTGGACAGAATCTCTCAGAGAGCCCCAAGGGGGCAGGCCCAGCCTCAAGGTCGGGCAGTGGACGAAGAGGTATTTTTCTTTCCAGTTGTGGATTGAAGAGGGGGCACCTTTCAGCAACCCCTTCATGCTGAACTGAGGGGAGAAATACCACCAGTCCTTCATCGAAGGATGACGCTTGAAGGTATAGAAATGCCTAAACAGAGAGAGGGACGGCTGGATCTTGACTATGTGGCAAAGGGAGAGAAACCCTATCAAAAACCTAAAAGAGTTCGGAGCAACTGAAGCCAAAGAGATATCTAAGAAGTGGAAGAGGGTGACAACAAAGGGCGGAAGCGGAAGCCGGAGCCCGGCACGGAACGCCTCCTGATACAAGCAAAAATGATCGGGTGGGGGAGTGCTAGCCCGGTCGGAGGGACCAGGCAGCTCTTGGTCGTACTCCAGAGGAACTCCATACTGAACCCTTATCAGAAGGAGTTCATTCGGGGTCAGGGAGCATGGAATGACACCCAACGCAAAAATCAGGTGAGGCCCGACCCCAGATGTGGGTTCATCTACAGAACGAGGAACCTGGGGGGTTAAGGCGGAAGAACTCCTGGAACTGCTGGAAGCGGAAGAGCCGGAAGACATTTAAGATAACTTCGAATGAAGACTCTAAAGATCCCAAAGAAAACAGACAGGACAAAGGACGAGAGGTCACAGGAGACCAACTCAGAGGAAGGCGACAGAAGAAAATGGCGAAGAAGAGGCCCCTAAGCGGCAGAGAGAAGAGCGAAGATTTCGGGACTAACCAAGATCGCTCTGAAGGATGCGGAGGGGCGAAGACAGGGATGACTCGAAGGATGCCTATGGCCCAAGAAGACGCCAAGGAGAATCGGGACTCTCAAAAAAGGGGCGGATACTGATGGAACTCTCAAGCGGAATGGGGCCCCTAAAGGCGGAGGGACGGGTTTAAAGAGATCCTAGAATCCGACGCCATAATGATCGCGAATCCCCCCAGACCGGTTCGCTCTCGACACGTGTCCCACTCGCCACGACAGACGGCTAAAAGCGACTGACGGCTGACAGAGCTATTACTGCACCGTACCTGGGCCAGCGTACCAACAGAAATTTTGAAGGGTACCTTCGTATCGCCCCGATTCGAAAAGACTCCAGCACGCACGCATTTAATGCCAAAATATCTGGCGGCGGTCGTGCGCAGGATTCGAGAGGACAACTTCGACTGTGCCAATCTCTCTGTACTTCCTTCATTCAAAATTCGAACTCAGAAGTAGGGAGACTGGTGTTGGGTATAAAATACCCTCAGTTGAAGTCCTCAGCGGGATTGACCCTTGCAGGTCCCCTCTGACTTTCGACTACTGGTGGACTCCGCCCGGACTCCTATGGGAGCCGGGCCCCGTCACCAACTTCAACTGTTGGTAAGCTCCGTCCGGACTCCTACGGGAGCCGGACTTTGCACCTGACTTTAATTGCAGGAAGACTCCACCCAGACTCCTACGGGAGCCGGGCTCCGTCCACGACTTCAACCGTAAGGAAGACTCTGCCCGGACTCCTATGGGAGCCAGGCCCCGTCACCAAATTCAACTGTTGGGAAGCTCCGTTCGGACTCCTACGGGAGCCGGACTTCGCACCTGACTTTAATTGAAGGAAGACTCCATCCGAGCTCCTACCGAAGCCAGATTTCGAGCCCCTCTCGGACAGATGGCTAACTACCTCTCTCCGCCAGACACTCCAGCCGGCAGTCCTTCACCCCCTGGCACACCGCAGTAACAGCCGCGATTCTGCTCCATTCCCTGCGGTAGATTCCACACGGCTCCATCACTCCACGACCCTGCTCCACCTTCTGCGACGGATTCCATGCGGCTCCATCACTTCTTGGCAGGCCGTAATAATGGCCACGATCCTGCTCCACTTCCTACGACGGATACCGCATGATTCTTCTATCCTCTGGCAAGTCGCGACAACGGATGCCGCTTCACTCCTCGTGGCACACCCCAGTAATAGCCACAGGTCCACCCCACTACTCTCCGCAACAAACTTTTTCTGACTATGGACGGCCCACTGCCAGATGGTTACAGGCATCACCATCAGTTTGTTGCCCCCTCTGCCTATAAAAAGGGGAACCCCAGATACGTTATTTTATAAGCTCTCGTCTTTACCTAGAAACTCTGCTAAAATTTCCGTTCGAGCACTCCATTCTTGTTGAGGCAGAGAACTGACTTGAGCATCGGAGGGTCTTGCCAGAGCAACCCCACCTTCGGTTTAAACTTCTTTTGCAGGTCCCGACGGTAACCGCGACTCCAACTTCTCCGGTGTAAGCGGATTTTTGCACCAACATCAATCAATCAAAAATCAAAAGTCAATAATGGGGTGAAAAAGGAAGGAGTAGCACGCAAAAAAAAAAAAAAAAAAAAAAGAAAAAAAAAATAGAGAAAAGAGAAGAAAAAGAAAGAAAAAGAAGAAGGACGGAAGAAGAGAAGAGAAAGAAAAAGATGGAGTACTCACAGGATCCTGGGGGCTCAGGCCGATGTTGAACAAAAATTGCTCCCTCAGAAGGTTGGGAAGGGAAGGAGCGGAGTAGTCAAGAAGCTTTCGGGCAGCCCGGAGGTCGTCCTCCCCCAAGCTGGGGGCCTGACGAACAGAATCCCTCAGAGAGCCCCAAGGGGGCAGGCCCAGCCTCAGGGTCGGGCAGTGGACGAAGAGGTATTTTCCCTTCCAGTTGTGGATTGAAGAGAGGGTACCTTTCAGCAACCCCTTCTTGCTGAACTGAGGGAAGAAATACCACCAGTCCTTTGTCGAAGGATGACGCTTGAAGGTATAGAAATGCCTAAATAGAGAGAGGGACGGCTGGACCTCGACTACGTGGCAAAGGGAGAGAAACCCTATCAAAAACCTAAAAGAGTTCGGAGCAACTGAAGCTAAAGAGATATCTAAGAAGCGGAAGAGGGCGACAACAAAGGACAGAAGTGGAAGCCGGAGTCCAGTACGGAATGCCTCCTGATACAACCAAAAATGATCGGGTGGGGGAGTGCTAGCCCGGTCGGAGGGACCAGGCAGCTCCATGTCGTACTCTGGAGGAACTCCATACTGAACCCTTATCAGAAGGAGTTATTCCGGGGTCAGGGAGCATGGAATGGCGCCCGATGCAAAAACTGGGCGAGGCCCAGCCCCAGATGCAGGTTCATCTACAGAACGAGGAACCTGAGAGGTTGAGGCAGAAGAACTCCCGGAACCGCTGGAAGCAGAAGAGCCGGAAGACATTTCAGATAACTTCGAATGAAGACTCTAAAAATCCTGAAGAAAATAGACAGGACAAAGGACGAGAGGTCACAGGAGACCAACTCAGAGGAAGGCGACAGAAGAAAATGACGAAGAAGAGGCCCCTAAGCGGCAGAGAGAAGAGCGAAGATTTCGTGACTAACCTAGATCGCTCTGAAGGACGTGGAGGGGCGAGGACAGGGACGACTCGAAGGACGCCTATGGCCCAAGAAGATGCCAAGGAGAATCGGGACTCTCGAAAAAGGGGCGGATACTGATGGAACTCTCGAGCGGAATGGGGCCCCTAAAGGTGGAGGGACGGGTTTAAATAAACCCTGGGATCCGGTG
This sequence comes from Elaeis guineensis, assembly GCF_000442705.2. NCBI lineage: Eukaryota > Viridiplantae > Streptophyta > Magnoliopsida > Arecales > Arecaceae > Elaeis > Elaeis guineensis. The sequence goes on from NC_025993.2 coordinate 80,387,581, forward strand.
CCATAATGATCGCGAATCCCCCCAGACCGGTCCGCACTCGACAAGTGTCCCACTCACCACGGCAGGCGGCTAAAAGTGGCTGACGGCTGACAGAGCCATTACTGCACCATACCTGGGCCAGCGTACCAATGGGAATTTCGAAGGGTCCCTTCGTATCGCTCTGATTCGAAAAGACTCCAGCACGCGCGCATTTAATGCCAAAATATCTGGGGGCGATCGTGCACAGAATTCGAGGGGATAACTTCGACTGTGCCAATCTCTCTATACTTCCTTCATTCAAAATTCGAACTCGGAAGTAGGGGGACTGGTGTTGGGTATAAAATACCCTCAGCCGAAGTCCTCTGCGGGATTGACCCTTGCAGGTCCCCTCTGACTTTCGACTACTGGTGGACTCCGCCCGGACTCCTACGGGAGCCGGGCCCCGTCACCAACTTCAACTGCTGGTAAGCTCCGTCCGGACTCCTACGGGAGCCGAACTTCGCACCTGACTTTAATTGCAGGAAGACTCTGCCCGGACTCCTACGGGAGCTGGGCTCCGTCCATGACTTCAACCATAAGGAAGACTCCGCCCGGACTCCTACGGGAGCCGGGCCCCATCACCAACTTCAACTACTGGTAAGCTCCGTCCGGACTCCTATGGGAGCCAGACTTCACACCTGACTTTAATTGCAGGAAGACTCTGTCCGGACTCCTACGGGAGCCAGGCTCCGTCCACGACTTCAACCGTAAGGAAGACTCCACCCGGACTCCTACGAGAGCTGGGCCCCGTCACCAACTTCAACTGCTGGTAAGCTCCGTTCGGACTCCTATGGAAGTCGGACTTCGCACCTGACTTTAATTGCAGGAAGACTTCGCCCGGACTCCTACGGGAGCCGGGCTCCGTCCACCACTTCAACCGTAAGGAAGACTCCGCCCAGACTCCTACGAGAGCCGGACCCCGTCACCAACTTCAACTGCTGGTAAGTTCCGTCCGGACTCCTACGGGAGCCGGACTTCGCACCTAACTTTAGTTGCAGGAAGACTCCACCCGGACTCCTACGGGAGCCGGGCTCCGTCCACAACTTCAACCGTAAGGAAGACTCCGCCCGGACTCCTACAGAAGCCGGGCCCCGTCACCAACTTCAACTGCTGGTAAGCTCCGTCCGGACTACTATGGGAGTCGGACTTCGCACCTGACTTTAATTGCAGGAAGACTCCGCTCGGACTCCTACGGGAGCCGGGCTCCATCCACAACTTCAACCGCAAGGAAGACTCCGCCCGGACTCCTACAGGAGTCAGGCTCCGTCACCAACTTCAACTGCTGGTAAGTTCTGTCCGGACTCCTACGGGAGCTGGACTTCGCACCTGACTTTAATTGCAGGAAGACTCCGCCCGGACTCCTACGGGAGCCGGACTCCATCCACGACTTCAACCGTAAGGAAGACTCTGCTCGGACTCCCACGGGAGCCGGGCCCCGTCACCAACTTCAACTGCTGGTAAGCTCCGTCCGGACTCCTACGGGAGCCAGACTTCGCACCTGACTTTAATTGCAGGAAGACTCCACTCGGACTCCTACGGGAGCCGGGCTCTGTCCACAACATCAACCGTAAGGAAGACTCCGCCCGGACTCCTACGGGAGCCGGGCCCTATCACCAACTTCAACTGCTGGTAAGCTCCGTCCGGACTCCTACGGGAGCCGAACTTCGCACCTGCCTTTAATTGCAGGAAGACTCCGCCCGGACTCCTACGGGAGCCGGGCTCCGTCCACAACTTCAACCGCAAGGAAGACTCCGCCTGGACTCCTACGAAAGCCGGGCTCCGTCACCAAATTCAACTGCTGGTAAGCTCCGTCCGGACTCCTACGGGAGCCAGACTTCGCACCTGACTTTAATTGCAGGAAGACTCCGCCCGGACTCCTATGGGAGCCGGGCTCCGTCCACGACTTCAACCGTAAGGAAGACTCCACCCGGACTCCTACGGGAGCCAAGCCCTGTCACCAACTTCAACTGCTGGTAAGCTCCGTCCGGACTCCTACGGGAGCCAGACTTCGCACCTGACTTTAATTGCAGGAAGACTCCGCCCGGACTCCTACGGGAGCCGGGCTCCGTCCATGACTTCAACCGTAAGGAAGACTCCGCCCGGACTCCTACGAGAGCCGGGCCCCGTCACCAACTTCAACTACTGGTAAGCTCCGTCCGGACTCCTACGGGAGCCGGACTTCGCACCTGACTTTAATTGCAGGAAGACTCTGCCCGGACTCCTATGGGAGCCGGGCTCCGTCCACGACTTCAACCGTAAGGAAGACTCCGCCCGGACTCCTACGGGAGCCGGGCCCCGTCACCAATTTCAACTGCTGGTAAGCTCCGTCCGGACTCCTACGGGAGTCGGACTTCGCACCTGACTTTAATTACAGGAAGACTCCGCTCGGACTCCTACGGGAGTCGGGCTCCGTCCACGACTTCAACCGTAAGGAAGACTCCGCCCGGACTCCTACGGGAGTCAGGCCCCGTCACCAACTTCAACTGTGGGTAAGCTCCGTCCGGACTCCTATGGGAGCCAGACTTCGCACCTGACTTTAATTGCAGGAAGACTCTGCCCGGACTCCTACGGGAGCCGAGCTCCATCCACAACTTCAACCACAAGGAAGACTCCACCCGGACTCCTACAGGAGCCGGGCTCCGTCCACAACTTCAACCATAAGAAAGACTCCGCCCGGACTCCTACGGGAGCTGGGCTCCGTCACCAACTTCAACTGTAGGAAAGACTCTGTCTAGACCCCTACAGGAGCCGGACTCCACCCCCGGCTGTGACTGAAGGAAGACTCCATCCGAGCTCCTGTCAGAGCTAGATTTCGAGCTCCTCTCGGATAGATGGTTAACTACCTCTCTCCGCCAGACACTCCAGCCGGACTTCAGCCGGCAGACCTTCACCCCCTGGCGCACCGCAGTAACAGCCGTGATTCTGCTCCATTCTCTGTGGCAGATTCCATGCGGCTCCATCACTCCATGACCTTGCTCCACCTTCTGTGATGGATTCCACGTGGCTCCATCACTTCCTGGTAGGCCGTAATAATGGCCACGGTCCTGCTCCACTTCCTGCGATGGATACCGTGCGATTCTTCTATCCTCTGACAAGTCGCGACAACGGATGCCGCTCCACTCCTCGTGGCAGACTCCACGTGGCACACCCCGGTAATAGCCACGGGTCCACCCCACTACTCTCCGCAACAAACTTTTCCTGACTATGGGCGGCCCACTTCCAGACGGTTACAGGCATCACTATCAGTTTGTTGCCCCCTCCACCTATAAAAAGGAGAACCCCAGATATGTTATTCTATAAGCTCTCGTCTTTACCTAGAAACTCTGCTAAAATTTTCGTTCGAGCACTCCATTCTTGTTGAGGTAGAGAATTGACTTGAGCATCAGAGGGTCTTGCCGGAGCAACCCCACCTCCAGTTTAGACTTCTTTTGTAGGTCCCGACGGCGACCGCGACTCCAACTTCTCCGGCGTAAGCAGATTTTTGCACCAACAATAATGACTTAATCACATGATTAAATCAATCAAGATACATTTGACAGTCATACTGTTACTGTGCCATATCTCATATGCAATTTTTTCTTTTATATTGTATCAACTCTGATCAGATCAAAATAAGGAGAATAGGAGACTATCTCCTATATGAGAACTATTCTCAAGTTTTTCAACCATTTCATGATGTTCAATCAATTTTAAAAATATCCTATGCAGTGATAGTGAAGATGCAAATATGTATATAAGAACATAAAAGGACTACTCATGATGACATGCACAATTTAGATGAGATTTTTATCTAAATGTGTCTCCCACTATTTTAGCAAATTTTATAGTCCTCAAGTATGAAAATGAGAAACCTTATCATGAAGTTCTTTAGTATGGTTGAGATTTTAATTCGTCATAAAAAGCCTTGTGGACAGCACAACAAGCTCCTATAACTTCAAGGGTAGGTAACTCTTTACCAATTGCATTTCATGCACCTCTCAATATAACTTTTACCATTAAAATACTTATAGCTTTGTAGATAGTACAACAAACTATAGTATTTTAGTTAAGTCATACCCTTTAATTTTATATGATTATATTTGAATAATACTACTCTTGTGGATAGTACAACAAGGCAGCACTACCAGAATATGCCATAAGCATCACTTGATCAATATCATATCAATCTCTATAGCAAGCCTTGTGGATAGCACAACAAACTCACTACAGTTTTTTGACATACTTTATTAGCTTAGTATGAGCTAAGTACTATTAGCTCTATTATGCACCAAGACAATATCAAATTAATCCCCACAGCAAGCTTTGTGGATAGCACAACAAGCCTACTATGGTACTTGACATAATACTAGCTTGACATGAAGGAAGGTATAGGTAGTGTTCTTAACACTTCGCCATTTTCACTTAATATAATTTAAACGAAGGACTTAGGTCTCATGCACATCCAAAACATATATAAAAATGCATCATATGCAATTTAATTCTAATTCTAACTACTAGCATGTAAGAGTATTAAAAGAAAATCTAATGGTTATGGACTTTTAAAAGATCATCCGAGCCACATGATGATATATGGGTCTAACCCTAGGTGCATCCTAAATTGAATCATCTCATGGTCAATCTTAATGTGCCTCCACTCTTAAATGCTTGGTAGTCAAGTCTTCATCTTCATGAAGTCTACCATGAATGCTTGATTATTTGAAAATAGAAAGGTATAATTTCTATCTATTCTCAAATAATTTTTTTCTATAATTTTATATCAATATATAAAAAAATCTCAATCAACAGTTGGAAACATACAAAAGAAAGGTTCGGCTGATAATACAATGCATTTGGGGCACTCAGCCTCTTTTGCAACTCTTGCAGATATATTTATATAATCAGCCTATAGAGAAGCATTTATGTATACATCCATCACATGGATATTCCATAGTCCATAACCATTCAACATGTATTTTTATAATAATTATAAAATATTATAATAAACTACTCATATTATTTTAATTGCGATATCATTCATACACATGTCAAATAAGATGTTTAAATTTATGGGCATAGAACCCATCTAGGGTCTTTGATTTGAGTTCAACTCTTGACCCAAATTTAATTTTAAGTTAATCATTTATTATCCTTTTGAGTTATATTGACCAATTCTTAGGTTAACACTAATCCAATTAGATTAGCATAGATTCAGTCAATCATAACTCAAACCCTAATCAAATTCGATCAATGACAATTTGATCAACCTAAATTAAACATAAATTTTAATCAAATTAAAACTATGAATTTAATTTAATCTATAATCATTAATTCTAATCACATTAGATCAATAAATTATAGTTAACTGAATCCAACGATAAAAAATCCTAATCCATGTCTGATGCTTCTTTTACATGACCAAATTTTTCTGACTCCACACATACCTCGGGCAACAACCAAGATGTTTGACTCATAATGGTGAGTGCCCAATAATATGGTAGTCGACCCTTGGATCTTAGATAAATGTATCAAATGCAAGAACCCTAAGTCTTGATAATGTACATCCATATATAGCATTCCAAGGCTCCATGCATTATATGCACTAGATTTCAATTCTATCGAAAATCAGATGATAGGATCTAATCTCAAACTTATCTCACAAGTCTACAGATCATGAAATTTCATATCCAAGATTTGATCATAGATTGATGATATTTATCATTAACAAAAATGCATCAAAAATATCAAGTAAACATCAATCAGAATATCTAATTTTGACATGGTTTGAACTGGATCTAATCCATAACACAAAAATAACATAAAATTTGATTGAATCAATCAAGAGTGGCTCTGATACTACTGTTAAATTTTGGTGATGTAGTGAAATATAAATTTTAAAAAAATTTATATGCATTCAATAATTGAAAATAAGTTTAACATTTAAACTAGACTACCAGAACACAAAAACCCTAGGAACACCGTGACGATTGCAATCAAATAATGTAAGCATGCATAACAAGAGAATATCAGAAGCCATATACCAACACGAAGACTACAAACTGGTAATCTTGATATCTCCATGAGACTTCAAAGTAGAAGCCTGCCAATGGTGATCCATACAGGACTGATCAGGGCCCTTCTCAATTCGACATGGTGCTGCAGCCTTCTTCGCAAGCTTGTTGCTAATCGTCCTTCGCAAGAATGGGTTGCACCATCACTTATATGCCTTTGAGACCTCCACTAAGATCACTCTAAAAATATTTTCTCAAATGATCTCACCACACACAAATCAGATTATATGTTCAATATATGAACAGTCTGATTTTTGGATAAGCATTACATGCTTTTCTTTTTCCTTCCTCTCTTCTTTTCTATTTTTTTCTACCTTTTTCCTTGTCTTTATCCTAGATTTTTTCTCTCTTTTTATCCTCATTCTCATGCCTATCTATAGTCCAACTTGAACATAGAACCTGGGTGTAGCACCCCCCCCTTTTATAGGAAAGAAGGGGCGATACCACGGGATGCCAACTCTTGGCGTCCCTTATCCCATACATGGTAAAATAATTTTTTGCATGGAATACAAAGCAATATGGCATGGAATAAGAAGAGGTTAACAAGCAGAAGAACTCTTCCTCTGTAAAGAAAAATTAGAATGCCATCTTATGGCACATGGGAAAAAGAAACACGTGAAAAACCAACAGTCCAATACAAATAGGACTCTTCCATATTGTATGCGGCATCCAATTTATTTTGTGGCATTCAAGTTCCTTGCCAAAGAAGGACTCTTCCTTCTCTTTTGCATCCCCACATCCCAAGGTGCCATCTGATGTTGCACAAAACAAAAGGATGTGTGGAACCATGTAAGGAAATTAAGAGTAGTATGAAAGAAGGACTCTCCTTCTTTAATGCCAAAAATAAATGTGGCATCCCAATTAATTTGGTGTGTGGCTTGGCATGAAGGAGGTTGATTCACATGAAACTCTTCCATAAAAATTAGATAAGCCACCTATTTAAATATAGGTTCAAACCCAATCACATTAGATCAAGGCTACAAATAAAGGGTTAGCACAAACACCTTTGCACTAAACCCAATTGAAAATTTGGGCTAATTCATATGCTAGCAATTCAATTAACCTATTGAATTTACAATAAATCCAAATAGATTAGACCAAGATCAAATTTTTATTGTGTGTGACCCATTGGATTCTAAATTTAGCCATTAGTGGATCCAGACTCTTAACGTAACCCTAATCTGATTGGATTAAGTCAGCTCAAGAGTCCCAATCAATTAGAACTCTTCCTAATTGATTCTCGAATTAAACTCTTTTAATTCTGATGAGTTCACAAGTCAAGATTGATGTCTAGCAATGTGTCATGACTATTTGAAAGATTTAAAATTTGATGAAAATACCAAAATTACTCTTCCATGGTGAGTTATCATGTAATTCAATCCTTCAATCACACAATATCCCGAAAAGGCCATGGGCATGAAATCATGTTAAGCCCAAATACCTATCCATATGTATCTCGATCTGATGATGATGATTTGATTGATGAACCAATAGAAATCTTTTCTACTGTTCATCCCTGCTCTGACCAGAGACTCTCAGAGTCATCATCCTATGAGATCATATAGGATGTTCTCTCCTCCTACAAAGAGTGATCGATTTCTTATTGACCACTCACAATCTTTATGTATACTTCATCATTTTTAGAATATTCCACACACATCTCAAAGTGGCATGCTAGGGAATAAACCAAAGTAAGGGTCAATGTATACAAGGTACCATGGTGATCTCAGATCAAAGGATCACATGCACCACTCCCACTAGAGAACTATTTATCGATATACTGTAAGACTCCATTAGATATTTTTTTTATGGGTCAGTTCAGTGATCTCATTCTCTAATGAGCACTTACATCCTTGTATTAGTGTCACCACACAAGTGATTGTGAGATCAACCATCCTCTCCATCGAGCATACATAGGATATCCCAGTCTTATCGATATCATCGATCTTCGACTCGATGATCCAATGATTGAAAATATTTTAGATTTGGGCTATCATGATTTTAGATCTCACTGACATGATCTCATCATGGTCCTAAAATCATTATCCTAATCTATGAGGTTTACATAATCATAAAAATATGATGCAGTAAATGATAAAACACAATACTCTATAAATAAAAATAACTAATGTCATGCAAAAGAGTAGGAAAAAAATTTAAAAAAGTCCCTTCGCATCATCCATGCGATTGGCTTGTAGGGCACTATTCTTTCAAAAATTATCTATGGCACCTTAGGCTAGGCTATATTGGAGAGGATAGACTTAACAAATTAGAGAAAGATGGCTTTTTGGGGCTATTGACTTTCAAGTCTTATCCAGTTTATGAATCTTATCTTCAAAGAAAGATGGCTAAGCTGTCCTTTTAGGACAAGGAGAAAGGACCACTGATATATTAGCCCTGGTGTACACTGACGTGTGCAATACATTCAATGTACAGGCTAGGGATAGCTATATCTACTTCATAACTTTTACTGATGGTTACTCATGATATGAGTTTATGTATTTGATGCACCATAAGTCTAAGGCTTTTAAAAAGTTCAAAGAGTTCAGACATAAAGTAAAAAAATAAATCGATAAACACATAAAAGTTCTTTGATCAGATCGAGGAGGTGAACACTTTAGTGAAAAAATTCAGATCTATCTTAAGGATAACGACATAGTCTCAAAGTGGATACCTTTAGGGAAGCCTCAGCTCAATGGGGTATCCATAAAGAAAAATCAGCCCCTATTGGATATGGTCCGGTTTAGGATGAGCTTCATAGATCTTCCAACTTTTCTTTGGGGACATGCATTGCTTTCTACTATTCACCTTTTAAATAGAGTTTTCTCTAAATCTGTTTCTACCATAACATATGAGTTATGGTATGGTAAGAAGCCGAGTCTTGGTTATCTCAAGATTTGAAGATATCTAGCCCATGTCAAGCGATAGCAAATAGACAAATTAGAGGCTAGGTCACTTAGGACTCATTTTATAGAGTATCCTAAGGAATCTATAAGATACTATTTCTATCTTTCAAATGATCACAATGTGATTGTGAGCCATCATACTGTCTTCTTAAAAAAAGAATTTATCCAAGATGAAGGCAGTTGGAAGAAGATTGAGCTCGAAGAGAAGGTCTCTGAAGAGCATTGAGTCCAGAAATCTAAACTTGTTAGTGAGCCAGTTAATGTGGTACCTCCACCTCGTAGATCTGGTAGGTGAAGAAAAACTGGCAGTTCAAAATATGCATTTTTAAAATTTTACATAGTGAAAGATAGTAGATTAAATATTTTAATCTCCTGCACATACTTCAGATCAGATCTAAACTTTCTTTTAAAGATCTATGATACAAAATTTGCATACAAAAAAATTTGATATAAAGAAAAAACTGCATCGATCACATCGATATCCTAGACAGATATAACCATTAGATTTAATCAGATGAGTTTAGAACTCATTATCTTTGTACGGATAGATGATCGCTACTATTGATAGGTATGGTACGAGATTCTTTCTAATGCTAAGCAGCTGCACAGCTCGTCCGGCCTCTATATGTCATTCACTCGAAGCCCTGATCAGATAGTCCTTCCTGGGAGTGCTATTTCGTGCTGAAGACTCTGGATGGTTGATTTAAGCTCTTTTCTTTGGATCATCTGAATTCTTTTGAATCAAAAGATGAGATATATAAGGAGGTGGTGGTGTGAGAGATTGGAACAAGATGCTCTTATATTTCTTCTCACATAAAAATCTAGAGTCGAAACCCTAGAATCCACCTTAGACCTCACACCTAAAGAGGAAGGACTCTTCCTCTTTTTCTCAAGCAAGAAGCCCACCCCCTCTCTATTTCACGCCCCCTCTCTCTCAGAAGAAGTTTTTCATGACAAAATTCAACTCCTTTGTCGCACAAATATGAGAAGAATTTAAGGTGGGCGGGGAGAAAAGATAGGATAAGGATAAGTGATTCAAATTATTTTGAATTCAAACTATTTTGAATTCAAACCAAAACCACTATGTTCTTATCTAAGTGGGGTGTCAGAAGAGCCTTAGACATTTCTCATGCCATTCCTTTCTCAAAATATCGCATAAAACTCAGCCTTCCAAAGGGTGTAGGCAACAACACAAAGATAAGGTCATGTTCAAGGTTGTTTCAAGTCAAATTCAAACTTTTTTGAATTCGAATGAAGAACCAATCTTGTCCTCATCCAAATGGAATTAGAGAAGGGGTGACAAAACCTTCTGGGCATGAAAAAATATTTGTGTGAGAACATTTCTAGCATGAAGAAAAAAAATGGGCACAAAGAAGGAGTGGTGCAGGGTTTGATCAATTCAAATTCAAATTCAAATCTTTACCCAATTAGGTTCTTAACCCAACTAAATTAGGTTAGACCCAATTAATCCACTGAACCTAATCCAATTAAGTAACAAATAGTTTCAATTAAATTCTAATCAAATTAAAAATTAATCGAGCTCAAATACCGATCAAATCAAGATTTGAACACCCTTAGCGATTAGGTTATCTTATACTTAATCGGGTCAGATCAAATTGAATCTAATTCAATTAGATTTGATCCAAATCTCAATGCTCAATCAAATTGAGCTAATTAACAATCTAATTATTAATTAATTCTCTTATAATTCATCAATAATTAATAAATTAATTTATTATAATTTTTGCATAAGATTAATCATCAATCGAATTGACGATTATATCTTAGAATGATACTCAATCATCGATCAGCCCCAAGATCAGTCAGAGACTTCTTTTGAGTGTGACCCCATAGGTTTGAATCTAAATTAATAATATAAAAATAATCTTTCTATACCAATCAAAGTGATCATCTAGCAATGGTACTCGACGTCTGGATAAGTCAAAAGATTGCAAAGCAATATTCAAGAACCTATTGGCATATGGTTACCATATAATTCATCCCTTTGATCCAAATGCTCAAGATGATCTAGGGTTTTACTATCAACCCTAAAAAGGTCATCCATATTATATTTCAACTTTTTAAATCCATCACATGGATTACTCCGATCAAGATTTTACTGAATTGAAACACACTGATCCATTAGCTCCTACTTATTCAGAAGGGTCAATTCTATCTTAACTCTCACACCAACTTTGCAAATACTTGACTGTGCCCAGATAATATTTATTATTTTAATAATTTATATATAATTATAATAATTAGCTCAACTATCAACAGGTTGACAATTGACTTTGGAACATAATTTCCAACAACTTCTATTTGGACTAAAGCCAATCAGTATAGTATCGTATATCCATCTTTGATTTATAATCTTCGAACTCTTTGACACCCGAAGACTTTAGTAAATGGATCGATCAAATTCTCTTTTTCATTAATCTTCTGAAGCTCGACATCATCTCGATCCATGATCTTTCGAACCAAGTGGTAGCAGCACAGAATGTGCTTGGTGTGCTGATGTGACTTCGATTCTTTCACTTGAGCAATGGCACTAGTGCTGTCGTAGTACAACAAGATAGGACCATCGAGGGAGAATGCCACTTCGAGCTCATCTATAAACTTTCATAACCACACAGCTTCTTTCACAGCATCGGATGCTATGATATATTCCTCTTCGTAAGTAGAGTAGGCTACAGTGTGCTGCTTGGAACTCTTCTAGCAGACTGCTCCACCATTCAAGGTATAAATATATCCCGACATGCTCTTGCTGTCATCATGATCTGATTGAAAATTAGAGTTTGTAAATCTCATAAGTTTTAAGTCAGATTCTTCATAGATAAGCCACTGATCTTTAGTATTTCTCAAATACTTAAGGATGGTCTTTATGATCTTCCAATGGTTCTCACCTAGATCGAACTAATATCTACTCACTACCCCTAGGAGTATGCCATGTTCGATCTCATACATATCATGGCATACATAATAGATCCCACTACCGAAGCATATAAAATTCTATTCATACACTCTCTCTCTTGAGGAGTTGTCGGATAATCTCTCTTTGAGAGAGAAATTGCATGGCCTATCGGAAGATAGCTTTTCTTAAATTCTTCATGCTGAATCGTTTCAACACAGTATCAATGTATGTGGACTGAGATAATCCAAGCAACCTCTTAGACTATCTGTATAGATCTTCATCCCAAGGATGTAGGATGCTTCTCCCAAGTCCTTTATGGAGAACTATGATGACAACCAAACCTTTATTTTCTATAATGCAGAGATATCATTCCTGATTAAGAGAATATCATCCACATACAAAATAAGAAATACTATTACAGAATTATTAACCCACTTGTATATGCAGGATTCTTCTCCATTCTTAATGAAGCCATATGTTCTGATCACTTCATCAAAATGCATGTTCCAACTCCAAGATGCCTGCTTAAGTCCATAAATGGATCTCTGAAACTTGCACACCTTAGACTTATCTGTGGATATGAAATCTTAAGGTTGTATCATATATACCTCTTCTTCTAGCTCTCCATTTAGGAAGGCTATTTTCACATCCATTTTATCAGATTTCATAGTCTAGATGTGCTGCTATCGCAAGCATGATCCGAATGAACTTGAGCATTATCATAGGAGAAAATGTCTCATCATAGTCAATACCATAATGCTGACGATAAACTTTGACAACCGAATGGGCTTTATAGGTCTCCACCTTTCTGTCTGTGACCCTCTTCCTTTTGAAGATTCACTTACATCTTATGGATTTTATCCCTTCAAATGGATCAACCAATGTCCATACATCGTTGACCTTCATGGACTCCATTTCAGATTTTATGGCTTCTAGCCACTTATCGGAGTCACACCTCTACATTGCATCCATGTAGATGATCGGATCCTCATTGTTCTCATCGAGTTCAACAGGATCATCGTCCCGGACTAAAAAACTATAGTATCTATCCGACTGACATGGTATTCTACCAGATCTCATCAAAGATATCTCTACAATAGATTTTGAATTTGATCTAATCAAATCTGACTCTATGGATTTACTAAATTATGTCGATTCTTCTACCGATCGAACTTCATCAAGTTCAATCTTAGAGGCATTAGTTCCTTCTTCAAAAAATTTCTTTTCCAAAAAGACTACCCTATTACTGACGAACACTTTTTATTCATCAGCAAGATAGAAGTAATACCCTTTAGTTTCTTTTAGGTACCCTATAAATAGACATTTATCTAACCTAAGTCTAAGCTTGTCAGTTTTCAGACATTTGACATAAGCCAAACATCTCCAAATCCTAAGATGAGAGAGCACTGGTTTACGCCCTGTCTATATCTCATATGATGTTTTACTTAAGAACTTACTCAAAACTTTATTTAGAATATAACAAACTGACTCGAGTGCATATCCCTGAAAGGAGATCGACAAACTTGCAAAGTCCATCATGGATCAAACCATGTCTAATAGGATTTGATTCCTTCTTTCTGACACACCATTATGCTATGATATTCCAGAGGGGTCTACTGTGAGAGAATCTCATTCTCTTCTAAATATGTTAGAAACTCACTAAAGAGGTATTTACTTCTTCGATTAGATTAAAGAGTTTTAATACTCTCCTCAGTTTATTTTTCTACTCCATTATGGAATTATTTGAATATTTCAAATGATTCAGACTTATGTGTCATTAAATAGACATGTCCATACCTCGATAGGTCATCTATAAACATAATGAAATAATAATACCCACCTCTAGCACTCATGTTCATAGGTCTATATACATCAGTATGTATTAGACCTAGAATTTCACTAGCTCACTCATCTTTTTCAGTAAAAGATGACTTGGTCATTTTCTCAAGAAGACGAAACTCATAAATTGGAAGTGATTTATAATTACTGACTTCGAGGATTTCCTCTTGAGTCAACCTATTTATTTTGTTCTTGTTAACATGACCTAACCTACAGTGCCAAAGGTATATATCGATGACATCATCAATTCTAGGGTATTTGTCGGATGTGTACATTACACTAACAAATTATGACAATATATATATTTCATTATTCAGCTGTCCATTCATCATATTAACATCATTTATAATGATATTAAATATATTTTTTTATTAAAATCTCATAACCATACATGGCCAAAAGGCCTACAGAAATAATATTCAATAAAAATAAAGGACAAAAGTAATATTCACTAAGAACAATAATATTGGATTTAAATATAAGCTTAATAACTCCTAATGCTAGAACTAGAACTGATCTTCCATCTCCAACATTAAGGAACCTTTCGCCTTCTTTAAATCTTGTACTAACCTGTAGACCCTGCAATGAATTGCAAATATTAAAAGGGCTTCCAATATCTAATACCTAGGTAGTAGAATCATAAATTAAGAAATTACAAAGTGTTATCATATAATTATCTTATCTATCTGTTCAGATCTAGGGAGACAATGTACTGAAGATAGTTTCTCTTTCAGTGCCCTTACTTCTTGCAATAGAAGTATTCCATCTGACTCTGGTCAAACTTAGATTTCTTGATCTAAGAGGATTTGGGTGCCCCAGCACTTTGCACCTTTTTCTTATTCTTTTTGTTCTCCTTTCCTTTCTTAAAAGCTTGACGTCTAGAAGAAGACTTTCCCACCACATTCACCAACTCTTTGTGGAGCTGATGATCCTTCTCAAAGTTCTGCAGTAATCCCAGCAAATCGATGTAGTTGATTGCAGACTTTGTCATTTGATAATGAGTAAGAAAAGGGAGATAGGATTTAGACAGAGAGTTCAAAATGGCATCCTTCTCCAGCTGCTCATGCAGAGAAAAGCCAAACTTGCTCAGGTACTCAATCATCTCGATCATGTAGTACATGATTAGTGACTGATATTTCTTCCTTCATTCGAGTATTAAAGATGGCACAACTTGTCTTGTGCCTCTCAACATGGTCAGGTGTGCCAAAGGACTCGTTCAACATTTGTAATATGTCCTGTGGTTGAGCATTCTTGAATCTATGACTAAACTCATCATTCATTACTGCCAACATAATACAATGAAACGTAGTTTGATTGTTGAGCTACATCTGATAAGTGTCTCAGACCATACTGCGAGCATTCGGAGCTGGCTTCTCGGGTGTTGGAACTGTTAGCACATACAAGATCCTTTCATGCTCTAGGACTATTTTTAGTTTTCAATACCAATTATCAAAATTTAGTCTTATTAATTTATCACTATCTAATAATGATCAGAGCGACAAGATGGTGGCCATAACTGCAAAAAAAAAATCAAAACTTAGTTAGTATATGAATTGATCAAGCCTCAAGATATGGACTTTAGTCTAAAGGTTCTTCCACTATTTTATTCAAATTGATAGTCTCTACCTCCAATTCGAGGAATTACACTAATTCCTTAGTGGATACCAGAATCCTCACAGGCTGCACATGGGCCCGACCGTGGCTCGGCCAAACCCTGTGCACCCATGGGCAGGTTTTTAACAATTATTTCACCAAACAATTTCTAGCAGTTAATTTTATCTCAGGCACCTCTTCAGCAGGCATGTAGCACCTCCACTGAAAATTTTGGTTAGGTCCAACTATTAACTTATTAGAATTTAGTTCATTTGACAAACGAATGACTAGACTCGAGTATGGCTCAGCCAACCTGACCATCGTTAGAAAGATACAACTAAATCAACATATTATGAATGATAATTCTGATAGTCAGATGAGCACCAGACGTATGGCACCTCCAATGATCATCAAAACTATTGGACCCATTATCATCCAACTTAATGGGAGGCTATGATTTAGTTATCACCATAACTATTTCATTTTTAGGAACCTAATAATTTTAGAGGATTTAATTAGATGAAAGATGAGAAAAAATTTGATCAGTTAATCTTAATCCTCTTATTGACTTTACCAAGTCAGATCAAAAAAGATTAGGCATAAGCTGGTCCAACCAGCTAGTCATAAGCTGGTCCAACCAGCTAGTCATAAATCCTCCCACTGACTTCATCAAGTCATGAAGAGAATTATAGATAAGTTGAACTAGGGGCATCTAAATCAGTCAACTGATTTTTTAGTTAGCATGGATCAATCCCAATCATTAAGTGATTTGATCAAAATATGATTGACCATGTTGGCTAGGTAAGTGAGATCGGTGGGAGGGATATGCCATTAACTCACCATAGACTCGATCTATGTGAGTAGCTCTCAATTAATGACCATCAATCAAGACTGCCATACTTACCTTAGACACCAACTGGTTAGTCAGTTTCTATTCGATCAACTTATAGACTTGGATTCACCACGAAGCTACGATCAAGGTCCATCTTAGTCTAATCAAAGACATAAACTCTAACCAACTACAACTATTGAGAATTGATCAAGAGAAGAATTGACCCAATCAAAATTAATTATTAATTAGATTTGATCAATTACTAACAAAATCAATTATCAATGATTTCTAACCCTAGGTCTAACTTAGTTAAATGGACTTGACTCGAGCTAACCCATAAATCCATGAATTATGAAATTTATACCTTAGATTTTTTATTCTCAAATCTAGATTACTTAATTCTCAATTAAATTTTGGGCTAACATGGGTTGGAGTTCAGTATTTGAAAATAGTTTTAAATTTTGTAAAATAATTTTACAAACTATCATACAATTAAACAAACTTTAATTTTAGATATAACATATAATATATCAGATCTAAAATAGAAAAAATTAACATTTTTTATTGTTCATCTTCATGAAAAAGATCATGCAGCATCACTACACGTCATAGGAGAACCCCATCGAATGAGAGTAGAGGGTCATAAAATCCTACTTTCTCCTATGACCGGATAGCTATGGAGATCTATCCAATTTGATTACTATACTACTCAGATTCTAGATTAATTATTTAGATCTAATCTAAATAATTAAAATCAAATTATATATAAACTATTCATATCAAAAGCAACGAAGCTCTGATACCATTTATAAGAAAATTGACAGTTCAAAGCATGCATTTTTAAAATTTTGCATAATGGAAGATAGTAGATTAAATATTTTGATCCTCTATATATATTTTAGATCAGATCTAAACTACCTTTTAAGGATCTATGATATAAAATTTGTATACAAAAAAAAATTTAATATAAAAAAAAACTACATCGATCACATCGATGCCCTAGATCAGATCTATCCGTTAGATCTAATCGAATGAGTTCAAAACTCATTATCTTTGCATGGATTGATGATCGCTACTGCGATAGATATGGTATAAGGTTCTTCCTGATGTCGAGTAGCTGCACAGCTCATTCGACCTCTATAGGTTGTCAACTCGAGGCCCTGATCAGATCATCCTTTTTTAGAGTGCTACCTCGCATTGAAGGCTCTGGATGGCTGATTTAAGCTTCTTCCTTTGGATCATCTGGACTTTTTTAGATCAGAAGATGGAGCTACATGAGAAGATGGTGGTGTGGGAGATTGGAACAAGATGCTCTTGTATTTCTTCTCACATAAAAATCTAGAGCGGAAACCCTAGAACCCACACTAGACCTTATGCCCAAGGAGGAAAGACTCTTCCTCTATTTCTCATGCATAGAAGCCCGCCCCCTCTCTGTTTCATGCCCCCTCTCTCTTGAAAGAAGTTTTTCATGATAAAATTCAACTCCTTTGTTGCACAAAAATGAGAAGAAATTAAGGTGGACATGAAGAAAAGATAGGATAAGGATAAGTGGTTCAAATTAGTTCGAATTTAAATCATTTTGAATTCAAAACAAAACCACTTTATTCTTATTCAAGTGGGGTGTCAGAAGAGCTAAGGCATGAGACATTTCTCATACCATTCTCTTCTCAAAATATTGCATAAAACTCAGCCTTCCAAAGGGTGTAGGTGATAAGATAAAGATAAGGTCAGGTTCAAGATTGTTTCATGTCAAATTCCAACTCTTTTGAATTCAAATGAAGAACCAATCTTGTCCTCATCCAAATGGAATAAGAGAAGGGGTGACAAAATCTTTTGGGCATGAGAAAATATTCATGTGAGAATATTTCTAGCATGAAGAAAAAATGGGCGCAAAGAAGGGGTGGTGCAGGGTTTGTTCAATTTAAATTCGAATTTGAATCTTTATCCAATTAGATTTTTAATCCAACTAAATTAGGTTAGACCTAATTAGTCCACTAAATCTAATTTAATTAGATAACAAATAGCCTTAATTAAATCTTAATTAAATCAAAAATTAAGCGAGCTCAAGTCTCGATCAAATCAAGAATCGAACACCCTTAGCGATTAGGTCATCTTATAATCTTATCGAGTCAAACTAATTAAATCTAATTCAATTAGATTTGATCCAAACTTTAATGCTCAATCAAATTAAGCTAATTAGCAATCTAACCACTAATCAATCTTCCTATAATTCACCAATAATTAGTGAATTAATTTATTATAACTTTTACACAAGATTAATCATCAATCGAATTGACGATTATATCCTAGAATGATACTCAATCGTCGATCAGTCACAAGATTAGTTAGAGACCTTTTTTGAGTGAGACCTCATAGGTTTGAACCTAAGATAGAAGCATAGAAATAATCTTCCTATATCAATTAAAGTGATCATCCAGCAATGGTACCCGACATCTGAATAGGTCGAAAAATTACAAAGCAACATTCAAGAACTTGTTGGCATATTGTCATCGTATAATTCATCCCTTTGACTCAAATGCTCAAGATGCCCCATAGTTTAACTGTCAACCCTGAAAAGATTATCCATATTATATTTTAACTTTTCAAATCTATCACATGGATTATCTCGATCAAGATTTTACTGAATTGAAACACATTGATGCTTTAGCTCCTATTTATTTAGAGGAGTAATTCCATCTTGACTCAGACCCCAACTTCACAAGTACTTGACTGTGCCCAAAAATCTTTCATCATTGAATTAAAAATTTAGGTAGTCTGATACCAAAGTATAGTGAGTTGCTTGCAAGTCATCGTGGTGATCTCAGGTCGAAGGGACACTTATATCCATATCCTTCACGAGCTACTCTTGATAGTAGAGTGCTCAGCAGTTGGTCACGTTCAGTAAGAGTACCCCTACATCTCACCTGCATGCCATACTAGTATCTCCACACTCCTTAATTAAGAGGACAACCAATGCATATGGAACACAATAACCTATACTTGATATAGCTATCATCCTAATAATAGCATATCATTTGGCCGTGAACAAGATTTAAGGACTAGATGATATATCCTCCTATATCGATTCAAACAGTCCTAAGGACTTCATCACAAAATAAAAGTTCAAATAAGATTTACACAATGTGATGAAAAAATTAAATAATATTTATTATTTTAATAATTCATATATAATTACAATAATTAGCTCAACTATCAACAGACTGATGATTGACTTTGGGGTACAATTCTCAACAGCAGGATCTTTCGTCCTCTTGAAAGGTACTCAGATATTATTATAGAGGATCTAGAGAAAGCATTCATTATAGGAGATAGGGATATTAGGAATGATCTTAAGACCTATGATGAAGTGATATTAGATGTAGATTCCGAGAAATAGATGGAAGCGATGAAGTCAGAAATTGACTCCATGCATTCCAACCAAATTTGAACTTTAGTAGAACCACCTAATGGTATTGTATCTATTGGGTGTAAATAGATCTACAAAAAGAAAATAAGGTCGGATGGTAAGGTGGAGATCTATAAGACAAGGCTGGTAGTGAAAGAGTATAGTCAGTGAGAAGGCATTGACTATCAGAGAATTTTTTCATCCGTGGCCATGTTGAAATTCATCCTGACTTTACTTGCGGTTGCGACCTACTATGATTATAAAATATAGTAGATAGATATAAAAATTACCTTTCTAAGTGAATATCTTGAGGAAGATATCTATATGGAGCAGTCTATGTGTTGATTTTTTTTTAGCATGCATGAAGGGGTAGGAATGGGTTGTCTTGATGTTTCTTGATTAGTTGGGACTCCTATCTAGATAAGAGATGGAGCCTAACTAATCCAACCATATTCCTATCTATTTTTGGCATGGAACATCAGGTATTTTGGGCAACAAAAATTATAAAAGGGGTTTGGTTTTGGTGTGAGGATGTGATCCCTTGTTTGTGTGCGCTAATAACTACCTCACGCCCCCTTCCTCCTTCATGCCACCTTTTCTCCCTTCCACACCCTGATTCTTCCTTCTAGATCAAATCTAGAGAGAGGCCTTAAAGAGAGAGAAAGAAAATCAAAAAAAAAAAAAATTTAATTTTTTTTGGTAGTTAGGATTAATCCCCAAGATTCAACAACAGGGCTACTTCAAGTAATACAAGGATAAGGGCCCTGATCTAAGCCAAAGAACGAAGTCTATAAGAGAGCTAGCACCCTAGAGGTTTCGAAGTTCTGATTGGGACATCTCTATATGGATACCAGTAGAGGTCAAATATATTTACACAGCTACGATAGGAATCTCAGACATCCGTAGGATCTGATCCGTGCAAGGAGGAAAAAGTGATCAGATATAATTTTTTTCTTCCTATTTTGATTTCAGATCTGATTTATAAATTTATTTAATGTTAGATGATCCTAGGTTTGATTAAGATTAAAAATCTATATGTTTTGATCAGATTAAAAATTTTAAAATCTACTTCCACTGTGGTTAGTATAACCATATTGATCTATGCATATGAATCAACCTATTTTCTAACAACAATTGTATGCCCTCCAATAGTAATCCATATAGGAACTAATCCAGGGACAACACTCCTTTTACACCGTGCTGAAGAATTCTTGCATCAAAAACTCTCTTACCTTCAACTGATCAAACCCTTCTCCATAATTGAGTCTGAACCTCTTAGAACCTCTTTTAGGCTTTAAACTCCTTTAAGACTTCCTAAATCCTTGTCCTAATAGATGTAGACTTGTCTTAAAAAAATAAGACCTTGTCCTAAGAACTAGAGTTGTAGGATAGAGAGATAGCTAGTGGAAGGGATCTTGTCTAAATGCCTTGACCCCATCTGCTATCCCCTTTAAATAGGATGAGCGAGGGCACCAGATGAGTAGCCATACCTATCCCAAATGCCTTATCTAAAAGAGCATATCAGAAAAATAAGAGCCTTCTAGCACAAGAACTCTTCAGGAGGGATATGGCATTTTGTGAGTTCTCCCATGCACGCGATAAGATAAGGGATGCCAAAGGCATCCCATCTGAAGTCAAATGGCCCCTAGATTTGCCATGTGGTAAGATAATTTGAATCTAAATTCAAATGGCTAGATAAACAGATAAGGGGCACCTCCTTCTGCCCAAAGTAAAAGGACACTTCAGGCATCCCTTGGCATGATCTGCTTATCACCCATGCACACGCCAACACTTCATGCAGTCCCACACCCAATCAAAAGTCAATTAAGACTTTATAGTTGATCCTAAAGGAGATGGAGGGCTGATCTAAATGCCATATGGGTCTGAGACCCAAAACAAAAGGACTTTGGTCCTTTTGCATGCTAATTTTAATGAAGAGGGCATATGCCCCTCTTCAAATTAGCACCAAAAGTCCCAAGCCCTTGGGACTCAATATAGTTGTGTTAGGAAATGTGTCCTAAAGCCAATCATTTGACAATTGTACTAATTATAAATGTATATGAATGGATAAATAATAAAGGTTATTTGGCCTTTTTCATCACAAAGTGAGATCTTCTAACAAACTCTTATATTATGATGAAGTCCTTAGGACTATTTAGATCGATAAAGAAGAATTTATTGCATAGTTCTTAAACTAATTCATGATCAAACAATATGCTATTATTAGGACGATAGCGATATCAAGTGTAGGTCATTGTGTGTCATATACATCGGTTATCCTCATAATCAAATAGTGTAGAGACACTAGTATGGCATGTAAATGAGATGTAGGAGTACATCATCATTAAACATGACCAATTGCAGAGTACTCTGCTATCAAGAGTAGCTCACGAAGGGTATGGATATAACTGTCCCTCCGACCTGAGATCACCACGATGACTTGCAAGCAACTCACTATACTTTGATGTCAGACTATTTGAGTTTTTAATTCAATGATAGAAGATTTCTAGGTACAGTCAAGTACTTATCAAATTGGTGCATGAGTCAAGATAGAATTGACCCCTCCAAATTTGTAGGAGTTAATGTATCAATGTATTTTAATTTAGCAAAATCTAAGCCCAAATAATCCATGTGATAGATTTGAAAGATTGAAATATAAAATGGATGACTTATCTAAGATTGACAGTTAAATCCTAAGTCTCCTTGAGTATTAAGGTCAAAGAGATGAATTATACTATAACCATATGTCAATAGGTTCTTAAATATTGCTTCGCCATCATTTAACCTATCCGGATGTCGGGTCACCATTACTAGATGGTTACATCGATTGGTTCGAAAACTTATTTCTTTGCTACCAGCTTAGGTTCAAACCTATGGAGTCACACTCAAAAGAAGTTTCTAACTGATCATGTAGCTGATCAATGATTGAGAATCATTCAAGGGCTAAATCATCAATTTGATTGATGTTTAACCTTATGCAAAAGTTATAATAAATTTATTCATCAAGTATTAATGAATTAATAGAAAATTAATTAGTAATTAAATTATTGATTAGCTCAATTTGATTGAGCAAAAAAAATTAAATAAAATTTTATTGAATTAAATTTAATTAGGTTTGACTCGATTAGGTTATAAGATGATCTAATCGCTAAAAAAGAATTATCCCTGATTTGATCAGGATTTTGGTTCAATCAATTTTTAATTTGATAAAAATTTGATTAAAATTTTATAAGCTTAATTAGATTGAGTTTCATATATTTTATTTGGGCTAAACCAAATGAGATTTGATTAAAATTCAAATAAAAAAAATTAAGAGTCCAATGGACTCTTCTCCCTTGAGCCACCAATTTTCAACACCCACCTTTCTCCATGCCATAAAGCATTTTGCATGAGATTTTTTCATGCCAAAGAGTCCTTTCCCTTCTCTATCTTGTGTCCAAATTTGGCTAAAATCTGATTTTAAATGTTATATTCAAATCTAATTTGAAATAGAATACCTTTTAAATAATGTTTGACATTATCTATAACCTCTCCACGCCACTTCCTTTTATTCCATTATTTTGTGCAACAAAATAAGAGTTCTTCACCATGAAAAATCAGATAGGATCTGGTTTCACTATGGAAAAATAAAAGAAGGGGCATCACATGTTTCTTTTTGGCATGGGAATTGTGAGGAGGCGATATCTTTTGGAAGAGTCCAAGATTTCTAGGACTCTTCACCCTAACCTCTTACACACCTAAAATAAAAGGGTTTTATTTTTCTTTTGTATGTGTAATAGAGAAGAAAGAGTGCTCTTCATGTTGGTAGGCTTGGGGTGAGAGTTCTTGGTGTGGAAAAATAGAGGAGAGTCCTTCTTCTTTGGGTGTGCAAAAAATCTAGTCTTCTAGGGTTTCTTCCTCAGGGTTTGGAAAGAGAGAAAAATAAAAGAAAAAATAGTTTCTTCTCCAATATTTTTTTACTCTTTCATCTCCTCTAAATATCTATTTTCAACCTCTGAAAAGATTCTAGAGATTTGAAAAAAAGATCCAGACCAATCAAAGAGAAGGTCTTCGTGCAGCTAGCACTCCCAAGAAGATCGATCAGATTGAGACTTCGAGTGAATATCCTGTAGAGGCCGAACGTATGTGCGACTGTGAGCAACCAATAAGGATCATCTTCACTATATCTCTCAATAGCAGCGATCATCGACCCATGCTCAGGTATCGAGTTCTGAACTCAAATAGGCATAGATTTGATCTATTACTTACATCTATGCATGCAGATTTTATCGTGTGATTATTTTAGATTTTATATGCAATATATCATATCATAAATATTAAAGTAGATTGATTTGATAATTAAATCATATATATGTTAGATTAATATAATTAATTTAGATATCTTTCACTGTATTTTATTTCAAAAATTTTTGAAATACATGCATGAAATTGCCTAAATTTTTCAACAGTGGTATCAGAGCCAGGTTCGTTATGACATGTTATATGTGCATATTAAATCTAAATTTTAATTTTATTTAGATTTGATATGTGATATCTTAGATCTGAATTTGATTAATAGTTGATCGCACAAACTAATATAAGGTTGTCCTGCTGTAGGGTTTACCCCTTATAGTGAATAGATTATCTTAGTTTGTGCTGATCCTTGATAAAATCTAATTTTATATATTGCATATGATATTTATGATTTGATTTAGATATGATCTAAGATTGTGATCAAATCTAATATAATTTAGATTAGATCTAAATTTAAATATATATGATATGTGATTAGATTAGATGATCCGATTAGCAAGTACTTAGATTGGATTGATCGTCAGGCTGTCAGGTCATAGGGGCAAGAAGGGTTTAAAAGCCCTCTCTTCTCATTCGATGGGGTGCTCTTATGACGTGTAGGGGTGCCATATAATTAGATCCCATAAACAAAATTGCAAAAGGAAGAACTTATTTTTCTATAAAATCTTAGATCTTGAAACCCTAGATTTGTTGTATGTGATACAAAGTTGTATAAAAAATAATAATATCTAATCTATGTAATTAAAATTATTTTAATCATAAAAAAATAAAATCTTGAATCATAAAAGATTTAGATATGATCTAAAAGATTGTTTATGATTAATTTTATTTTAAGATTATGCAAGATTTTTAGATTTGAAACTCTTTGAATCGTGCTAGCATAATTACTGAGCTGATCCAGCTTGAAACTAACTTGACCCAGTCTCCTTGTGTAGCTGGCTCAATATTGATTGAGCTGATCCAATTTTAGAATAAAATTTTTTTTTATAAAATTTATTATAAATTATTTATAAAATAAAAAATTAAAATTATTTCAAATATAAATCTCAATCATATTGATGTAAAAACTTAATTAAGAATTAAGTATTGAATCGATTAAATCTAAAATTATGATTTAAGATCTAATGACATTGCATAAAATATGGGGGTATGGGTTAGCTCAAATCAGATTCTCTTAATTAGATTAGACCTAAGGTTAGAATCAAAGAGTTAATGGACTAAGTAAAGAAATTGATTAAATCTAACCATATGTTGAATTAGATTAAATCAAGATCTCTCTAGAACCAATACCATAGTTGTAGATGGTCAAGTCCATATCTTTGATTAGACCAAATAAATCTTGATTATGGCTTAGTGGTTGACCCAAATCATTAGGTTGGTCAAATCAAAATTAATTAACCAATTGGTGTCTAAGATAAGTTTGGTATTTCGATCGGTGATTTTTAATTGGGAGCAGCTTACTTGACCATTTCAATGGTATCTAAAGTAACCTTAATAGACCCTTTCACCAATCTCACTTATCTGGCCAATTTGGTGGATTATGTCTTGATTAGACCGCTAAGTGATTCGAGTTGATCCATACCATTAAGGTTGATCAGTGTGACTGATCTAGGGGTCATTTCAACCAGCATGATCCTGATCTAATTCAATGACTTGATAAAGTCAGTGAGAGGATTGTGGTTTATTGGTTGATCTCCTCTTCTCTTGATTTATAAATTAAATTTTTTAAATTATTAGGTTCATAAAATGAGTTATTTATGGTGATAACTAGATCATAGCCTCCTATTAAGATGAATGGTATTGGGTCCATTATTTTTGATTGATATTTTAGGCACCATCTGTCTGATGTTTCTCTGAATGATGGAATTATCATTCATTATGTGATAACTTAGCCGAGTCTCTCTGTCAAGTGATCAGGTTAGCCAGCCAAAGTCGGGCCTGATTATTTGATAGTTGGATTCATAAGTATGATCATGTTAATAGTTTGACCTAATCAAGATTTTCAATGGAGGCCCATCGCCTACTGAAATGAAATCTGAGATGAAACTTATTACTAAAAATTATTTACTGAAATAATTAGTTAAGAACCTACCCATAGATGTACATGGATGAGCCGGCCAAAGTCAGGCTCATGTGCAACTGTGTGGATTCTAGTACTCACTGAGAAATTAAGATAATTCCTCAGATTGGAGGTAGAGGCTACCAATTCGACTAAAATAATGGAAGAACTTTTAGACTAAAGTCAAAGTCTTTAGGCTTAATCAATTCATAAACATAAAAATTTTATGTTTTTCTTTCAGTTATGGCTAGATGTCTGTTGCTCCATTCACTGTTTGACAGTGATTTATTTATAAGACTCAACATCGATAGTTGGTATCGAAAGTTACAAATAGTTCTAGAGCACGAATGGATACTAACTATGATTATGGATCTAGCATCTGAAGTTCTCACATCTAACACATATGATGCGATCAAAGGTACTTGTCAGAAATGGCCACATGATAGTATCACTGTGTGATGTTTTTAAGAGTAGCAAAGAATAAAAATTTAGTTGTAAATTCGATGATGCTCAGTGAGAGAAAATTCTTTAAATGTTGAAGAAGTTCTTTCGCATCTCTGAAAATGTATCTTCAGTAGGGCAACAATCCTTTGAAAAAGAAAAAATAGGTGTAAAAGAGTCATGCTTGGGCTGAGAAGCCTAAACTAACAAAAGAGTCTAAGGCTAACCTAGTCTGGCAGAGTCCCTTGACCCAAACAGGCTAAGGAAGAGAAATCAGCAAAGAGTTGCTGGACAAGGTACTTATATGATAACACTTTATGATTTTTCTATCTGTGATACTACTACCTGAGTATTGGATATCAAAAATCCATATAAATTATTGCAATGACTTTAAGTTAGTAGAAAGATTAAAAACAACAAAAGGTTCCTGAACATGGGAGTTGAAAGTTATGTACCAATCCTGATTTTAGGAATCGTCGAGTCTATTTTCAATTTTAACAATATCATTTTAGTAATTGTCACTATTGTCTAATAATTTTTGTGATATCATTATAAATAATGTCAAAATCATAGTGGACAACTAAGAAATGATATTTGCATAGCCTGTTAGTATAATGTACACAACCAAACAAACTCTTTAAAGTAGATAATATCATGAAAGTCTACCTTTAGCAATTTGGGCTCAGTCATATGAATAAGAATAGGATCAACAGGAGATAATTCTCAAAGTCAATGATTGTGAATCATTGTCAATCTATCAATCCTATCTCCTTAGTAAGATGACCAAGTCACCTTTTACTGAAAAAAATGAATAAGCCAATGATATTCTCAATCTAATATATACTGATGTATTGGATCTATGAAAATATTTATCATAAATTTAGATTATTTAAAATATTCAAATAATTTTATAATAAGGTAGAAAAATAAACTAAAAAGAGCATTGAACTCTTCGATCAGACTAAAGAGGAGAATATTTTTTCGATGAATTTTTGACATATCTAGAAAAGAATAGGATTATCTCTTATTGGAATCAAATTTATTAGATATAGTTCGATCCATGATGGGGTTAACAAGTCTGTCAGTCATCTATTAAGGTTATATTTTTGAAACTACTTATCATGTTCTCAACTGGATTCCAAATTAATCAGTCATAAAGACTCCATATGAGATATGGACTTGGTATAAGCCGATACTTTCTTACCTTAGGATTTGAGAGTGTTTGTTTTATGTCCAGTATTTGCAGACCGATTAGCTTGGATCTCGATCTTATATGTATTATTTTGTAGGATAATTCCAAAGAATCTAAGGGATATAAATTCTATCTTGCTAAAGGACAAGAGTTGTTCGGCATTTTTTTTGAAAAAAGAGTACCTTGGTGAAGGAACTAATGTCTTTAATGTAGAACTTATAAAGTTCAACAAATAGAAGAAACAATACAATCTAATAAACCCATAGAACTAGATTTGATTAGATGAAATCTAAAATCCATTGTAAAAGCACCATTAAGGAGATCTGGTAGAGTACCACATCCATCGGATAGATACTTTGATTTTTAGGCCCAAGACATGATCCTGTTGAACTCGATGAGAACAACAAGGATCTGATCACCTATATAGATGTCATGCAAAGGTTCAACTCTAATTAGTGGCTTGGAGTCATAAAGTCCAAAATTGAGTCTATGAAGATCAACGGTGTATGGACACTCGTTGATCCACTCGAAAGGGTTAAGCCCATTGAGTGTAAGTAGATCTTTAATAGAATCAGAGTGACACAGACAGAAAGATGAAGACCTACAAAGCCCGTCTGGTTACCTAAGGATATTGTCAACATTATGGTATTGACCATAACGAGGTATTTTTTCTGAGGTAATGCTAAAAATTTTAAAGTTGGAACATGCATTTTGATAAGTGATTAAAATGTATGACTTCGTTGAGAATGAAGATGAACTCTACAAATATAAATTGATTAATAATTCTATGAGTGTATTTTTTCTTTTGTATGTGAATGAATTCTCTTAATTAAAAATAATATTTCTCACATTACAAGAAATAAAAATTTTGCTGTTATCATTGTTCTCTATAAAGGACTTAGAAAAAGCATCCCTCGTCCTAGAGATGAAGATCTATAGAGATAGATCTAAGAGGTTGCTTGGGTTATCCCAGTCTATGTATATAAAGTATTTATGAGTAGAATTTATTCTATCATATATACCATGTACAAGATCGGATATGATATACTCACTAGGGATAGTGAGTAAATACTTGTAAGATCCAAATGAGAATCATTGGAAGGTCATCCTTAAATATTTGAGAAATACTAAGGATCAATGACTCGATCATGAAGAATCTGACTTAAAACTTGTGAATTATGACTCATTTTTAGTTGAACATAATAATAGCAAGAACATGTTAAAATAAATTTTTATCCTAAATAATGGAGCAATCTACTGAAAAAGTTTCAAGCAGAACAATATAGCCAATTTAATTTGCGAGGCAGAATGCATTGCAGCATTCGATGTATGCAAGGAAGCTATGTGATTGTAGAGGTTCACTGGCAAGCTAAGAGTGGTACCCTCCAATAATGGTTCTATTGTATTGTAAAGCACCAAAGCCATAGCTCATGCCAAGGAGCCGAAGTCTCATTAGCTTACCAAATATTTTGCATCGCTATCACCTTATTCAGAAATACAGATAGAGGTAATATCGATCTTTCGAAGATCGATGAAAAAGAGAATATGACCAACCCATTTACTAAATCCTCGATATCTAAGAGTTCTGAGATAATAAATCGAAGATGGGTATGTGATACTATACTGATTAGCTTTTTAATCTAAGTGAGAGTTGTTAGAAAATATATCCTAAAGTCAATCATTTGATGATTATGCTAATTATAAATGTATATGAATTAATAGATAATAAAAGTTATTTAAAATTTTTCATCATAGGATGACATCCTCTAACAAACTCCTATATTGTATGAAGTCCTTAAGACTACTTAGATCGATAAAGAAGGATTTATCATATAGTCCTTAAACTAATTCAAGATCAAACAATATGCTATAATTAGGATGATAGCGATATCAAGTGTAGGTCATTGTGTGCCATATGCATTGGTTGTCCTCATAATTAAATGATGTAAAGATACTGATGTGGTATGCAAATGAGATATAGGAGTACATCATCATTGAACGTGACCAACTGAGGAGCACTCTGCTGTCAAGAGTAGCTCGTGAAGGGTATGGGTATAACTGTCCCTCCAACCTGAGATCACCATGATGACTTGCAAGCAACTCACTGTACTTTGATATCAGACTATCTGAATTTTTAATTCAGTGATGGAAGGTTACTAGGTACAGTCAAGTACTTGTCAAGTCAGTGCGTGAGTCAAGATGGGATTGACCTCTCTGAATTAGTAGGAGTTAATATATCAATGTATTTCAATTTAGCAAAACCTGAGCTCGAATAATCCATGTGATAGATTTAAAAGATTGAAATATAATATGAATAACTTATTTAGGATTGACAGTTAAATTTTAAGTCTCTTTGAGCATTAGGATCAAAAAGATGAATTATACGGTAACCATACGCCAGTAGGTTCTTGAATGTTACTTCGCCATCATTCAACCTATCCGAACGTCAGGTCACTATTGCTAGATGGTTACATCGATTGGTTCAAAAATTTATTTCTATACTACTGGCTTAGATTCGAACTTATGGGGTCATACTCAAAAGAAGTTTCTAACTGATCATGTGGCTGATCAATGATTGAGAATCATTCAAGGGCTAAATCGTTAATTTGATTTATGTTTAACCTTATGCAAAAGTTACAATAAATTTATTTACCAAGTATTAGTAAATTAATAAAAGATTAATTAATAATTAGATTATTGATTAGCTCAATTTGATTGAGTAAAAGGGGTTAAATAAAATCTAATTGAATTAGATTCAATTAGGTTTGACCCGATTAGGTTATAAGATGATCTAATCGCTAAGGAAGAATTATCTCTGATTTGATCAGTACTTTAGTTCAATTAATTTTTAATTTAATTAAAAATTGATTAAAAATTTATGAGTCTAATTAGATTGGATTTCATCTATTTTATTTGGGCTAAACCAAATGAGATTTGGTTAAGATTCAAGTAAGAAAATTAAGAGTCCATATTGGAATGGACTCTTCTCCCTTACGCCACTAATTTTCAACACCCACCTTTCTCCATGCCATAAAGCTTTTTGCATGAGATTTTTTTCATGCCAAAGAATCTTTTCTCTTCTCTATCTCACATCCAAATTTGGCTAAAATCTTATTTTAAATAGTATATTTATATCTGATTTGAAATAGGATACCTTTTAAATAATGTTTGACATTATCTACAACCTTTCCACGCCACTTCCTTTTATTCCATTATTTTGTGTGACAAAATAAGAGTTCTTCATCATGAGAAATCAGATAGGATCTAATTTCATCATGAAAAAATAAAAGAAGGGGCAAAAGATGAATTATACGGTAACCATATGTCAGTAGATTCTTAAATGTTGCTTCGCCATCATTCGACCTATCCGGACATCGGGTCACCATTGCTAGATGGTTACATCGATTGGTTCAAAAATTTATTTCTATACTATCAACTTAAGTTTGAACCTATGGGGTCACACTCAAAAAAAATTTCTGACTGATCATATGGCTGATCAACGATTGAGAATTATTCAAGGGCTAAATCATCAATTCGATTGATGTTTAACCTTATGCAAAAATTATAATAAATTTATTCACCAAGTATTAGTAAACTAATAGAAGATTAATTAATAATTAGATTATTGATTAGCTTAATTTGATTAAAAAAAAGATTAAATAAAATTTAATTAAATTAGATTCAATTAGATTTGATCCGATTAGGCTATGAGATAATCTAATCGCTAAGAGAGAATTATCCCTGATTTGATCAGAACTTTGGTTCAATCAATTTTTAATTTGATTAAAATTTGATTAAAAATTTATGAGTCTAATTAGATTAGATTTTATCTATTTTATTTGGGCTAAACCAGATGAGATTTGGTTAAGATTCAAATAAGGAAATTAAGAGTCCATATTGGAATGGACTCTTCTCCCTTGCACCACCAATTTTCAACACCCACCTTTCTCCATGCCATAAAGCTTTTCACATTAGATTTTTTCATGCCAAAGAGCTCTTTCTCTTCTCTATCTCACATCCAAATTTGGCTAAAATCTTATTTTAAATAGTATGTTCAAATCTGATTTGAAATAGGATACCTTTTAGATAATGTTTGACATTATCTACAACCTCTCCACACCACTTCCTTTTATTCTATTTTTTTGTGTGACAAAATAAGAGTTCTTCACTGTGAGAAATTAGATAGGATCTAATTTGACCATGAAAAAATAAAAGAAGGGGCATCACATATTTCTTTTGGGCATCGGAATTATGAGGAGGCGATATCTCTTAGAAGAGTCCAAGATTTCTAGGACTCTTCACCCTAACCTCTTGCATGCCTAAAATAAAAGGGTTTTATTTTTTTTGTGTGCATGTAATAGAGAAAAAAGAGTGCTCTTCATGTTGGGAGGCTTGGGGTGAGAGTTCTTGGTATGGAAAAATAGAGGAGAGTCCTTCTTTGGGTGTGCGAAAAATCTAGTCTTCTAGGGTTTCTTCCTCAGGGTTTGGAAAGAAAGAAAAATAAGAGAAAATAGTTTCTTCTCCATTTTTTTCACCCTTTTATCTCCTCTAGATGTCCATCTTCAACCTCTGAAAAGATTTTAGAGATTTAAAGAAAGGATCTAGATCAACTAAGGAGAAGGTCTTCGCGCGAGCTAGCACTCTCGAGAAGACCGATCATATTGGGACTTTGAGTGAACTTCCCATAGAGGCTGGATGTGTGTGTAGCTATGAGCAACAAGTAAGGATCATCTTCACCATGTCTCTTAGTAGCGACGATCATTGACCCATGCTCAGGTATCGAGTTTTGAACTCAGATAGGCATAGATTTGTTCTACTGCTTACATCTATGCATGCAGATTTTATCATGTGATTATTTTAGATTTTATATGCAACATATCATATCATAGATCCTAAAGAAAGTTGATTTGATGATTAGATCATATGCATGTTAGATTAATATGATTAATCTAAATATCTATCGCTGTATTTTATTTCAAAAATTTTTGAAATACATGCATGAAATCGCCTATTTTTTTCAACAAGTTGGTGTTGATAAATCATTAGGCACCCTAGTCTAGGTTGCCTCTAGATGGCTTGACCTAATCCAAGTCTTCACTTAATTAGATTATCCAAATAGCAAAGCAATTTGGTCAAATCCAATTTGATCAAAAAGCTAGAGATTGCCACATGTGCTAGCATGCTTATTGGTGACCCAATTGGATCCAATGATCCTTGGTCAATTCCTTAATGTGTGTGACCCATTAGATTTCACATCTAACTAGCAGTAGGTTTGTTAGGATATGGTACCTCTCTGATACCAGCTATGAATCGATGTCTTATGCAGAATCTGGATGTTAATCCAGAAAACTTGAGAAGAGATTAGAGAAACGTGAAAATTTGATTGGATCGTGGATGAGAATGTGAGAGAGAGAAAGAGAGAGATGGTGGCTTGGATTTTAGGAAAAAAATCTCTGTGTTTTATTCCATCTATCCTAGCATTACAATGACCTGTATATATACCAATACAATGGGTTCAACAATCCGAGCCTAAAAAACTTTCTAGACTAACCCAATATATGAAAGCACTCACCGAGTCCTTGTCTCATATGCTCTCATCTCTTGGACTTGATCTCCAGTCCAAACTCTTGGTTAGCCCCCTTAAGACCTATCAAACCAAGTCTTAAGTTCCTAGGATCAAAACCCGATGCTAGACTTACGCAAAAATTCCATGCAGCTCTAGCCATGCAACTAAGCCGGCTCAGTCTCAGACTGAGTCGACTAACCTAAGGCTAAATCGACTCAGACTGAGACTAAGCCGACTCATCTACATATCATGCCAAAATTTTCGAGATGCTATCTTCTGTCTGGCATGCCCTTTGCGACTTGATCGATCTAGTCTCAGTCTAAGTCGATCCAGTACCCTAAATCTACTATTCCTTTGTAGTCTTTAGTCCTAGCTTTGGTTTCTTACTCCATCTTGTATCTCCAGATATCCTAAGCCTCAACCAAGCCTCTTGAAGTCTTTGTCATTTGAATCTCGAGCCTATGGAGAGCTACGCATCACCTCTATCTTTAGATCACTCCTATCCTAGCCCTAGGACCCAAACCCGATCCTAGTCTCTCGGAGCCAACACCCTGGCCCCTCCCGTGGCCTTCCAAGGCTTGGGAGCACCACACCAACTTCTACAATCTCCACCTTAGTGCGTCCAAGCCTTGGCACACCTGATAATGTCCTCCTACACGATCCCACTATCGATGCGCATCCTAACAGCCCCTTGTACGGACCTCTTTGCCTCCACCAATCCTCTCTGCTGAGCTCCCTTTAAGGCCTTGGGATGACAACCTCCACCGTTGAAGATCCTAGTTTGCTCCTTTGCACTATTCTGGAGTATATTGTAGGCACCCTTCTACTTGACAGCCACATCAACTATTGCCCTGGACTTTTCTGAAGAAACCATGATGTTCTTAAACTAGCACTTGCTGCAACCGATGCGCCTAACATGATCTCCTCATAGCCATGTCTCTCTGCCTACACAATTTTCTCCACCTGGCTCGTGCAGTCCTGACATTGGTGTTGGGATATTGCTTTTCCTCTCGCACCTCCCTGCTCTGAATATGTGCCAAAACCCTTTCCACCTATGAAGCCACCTCTGCCCGGTGCTCCACTTGAATCTAAAGTTCCCCTGATGCTATAGAAACCGACTCTATATCCGAGTTCCCCGAGGCCAACCACCCAATGCTATCCTATTGGACCTACTACTGCACCTCGAACATCGTCGCCACCCCTTTGGACCCTCTACACTTTGCAGATCCCTCCGAAGCCATCTCAAATACATCGCACTCCACTGGCTCCTTCGAAACCACCAAGAGCTCATCCGACTCTTCACTTTCAACGAATGAACTAATGAAATTTGAGCTGTTCCTTTCTCCTCCCTTCTTCATAAGCAGACACTCCCACTTAAAATGTCTTGCTACACCACACTTATAGCACTTCCTAGCCTCCTTGCTGCCATCCTTTTGAGACTATCTCCATCCCACCTACTCATCCTTTTTTTTTTCTTTCCTAGGCCTCTCTCACACTGCAAGACCCTCCTGAAAGACCTCCCTCTTCGTCATCTATTTTCGCTGCTCGTTGGACCTTAGCACTGAAATGATCTCTTCGTACACCAATGTCACCTTACCATATAGCAGCATCATCACCAACGGATCGAAGCTTCTAGATAGCGAACATAATAGTAGCAAGCTTTTGTCCTCTTCTTCAAGCTCCACCCCAATGTTGAGCAAATCCATACTCATTCGGTCAAACCACTGAATATGTCCCGCAACATTCTTGCCTTCTTGCATTCGGTGACTGTACAATTACTTCTCAGCATCAACTTATTATACATATTTTTTTCATGTACAACATATGTAACCTCGACCACAAACCCCCGAGTAATCTCTCTTCTAACATGCCATACAAAATCTCATTCGCCAGACAAGTCCTAATCATGGCACATGCCCTTTTCTCCAAGGAAACCCATTGCTTGTCATCCATCCCCTCTGATCTATCCTCCAAGGCCGAATGCAATCCCATCTATACCGGTAGATCCTCCATTCTCATCTTCACACGATGAAACTCTCCTTTCCATCAAAGTTATCAAATCTAACTTTTATCCCACTACTTTCTATGATCAAACCTAATCACAATAGCACACAAGATGGATCCAAAAAATATCTAATAGAGGATTGTGGACAACAGCACCCAGATCTCTTCCTTCCTCACAAATTTTGAAGAAAACCCTAGATTTGAAACCTTGCTGCTAATCCTTTACTACAGACAACTCCTTAATCTTTTTTTCTTCCTCCTCCATGCTTAATTTGACTCTAATACCAATTGTTAGGATCCGATACCAGCTGCAGACCGATGTCTTAAGCAGAACTTAGATGTTAATCCAGAAAATCTAAGAAGAGATAAAAGGAATGTGGAAATCTGATTGGATCGTTGATGAGAACATGAGAGAGAGAAAGAGAGAGATGGTGGCTAGGGTTTCAAGAGAAAATGCTCTATGTTTTATTCCATCTGTCTTGGTATTACAATGACCTATATATATACCAATACAATGGGTTCAACGACTCAAGTTCAAAAAACTCCTAAGGCTAACCCAATACATAAAAGCACTCATCGAGCCCATGTCTCACATGCTTTCATCTTTTGGATTTAAACTCCAGTCCAAACCCTTGGTTAGCCCCCTTAAGATCTATCAAACCAGGCCTTAAGTCCCTAAGATCAAAATCCAATCCTAGACTCATGCAAAAATCCCATGCAGCTCCGCCCACGTAACTGAGCCAGCTCAGTCTCAGACTAAATCGACTCAGACTAAGACTGAGCTGACTCACCTGTGTGCTGTGCCAGAATTTTCGAGATACTATCTTCTATCTGGCATGCCCTCTGTGACTTGGTCGATCCAATCTCAGACTGAGTCGACTCAATATCCTAAATCTGCTATTCCTCTGCAATCTTCAGCCTTGGCTCTGGTTCCTTACTCCATCTTGTATCCTCAGATATCTAAAGCCTCAACCAAGCCCCTAGAAGTCTTCATCGCCTGAACCTTGAACTCATGGAGAGCTATGCACTGCCTCCACCCTAAGACCACTCCTATCTTAGCCCTAGGATCCAAATCTAATCCTAACCTCCTAGAGCCAACACCCTGGCTCCTCCCATAGCCTCCCATGGCTGAGAGCACCACACCAACTCCTATAAGGTCTGGGTGTATTTTGACCTAATTTAATTAGTATCCTTCTACTCGATTAAAGTCCAAACCATACTGACCCAAGTTCAACAATTAGAACTCCTTCTAATTGAAGATCGAATCAAATACTTTAATTCGATCAAACTTACAAGTCAAGATTGATGTCTAGCAACATATCATGATCATCTAGAAGATGTGAATTTGATAAAAATACTAAATATTTTTTTTAGTGGCAAGCTACCATGTAATTCAATCCTTCGATCATCCTTGCACCTCGAATATGTTCATGAGCATGGAATCATGTCAAATTCAAATACATATTCATATTGATTATCCATCGATTAATGATGACTCTAATGATGAAATATTATGAATCCTTTCTAATCTTTATCTTGCTTTGGCCAAAGACTTTCTGAGTCACCTAGAGATAATAACACATAGGATGACATCTCCTCTTATTAGGAGTGATTGATTCTTTGTTGACCAACTCATAACCTTTATACACATTCTACTAAATTTAGAATATCACATGTATGACTCAGTCATGAATGAATATAAATCAAAATATGGATTCACGTGCATAAGGTTTCATAGTGGTCTCAGGTCTAAAGATCAATTACACAACTCCCACTTAGAGAACCTTCTTTTGACATGCAAGTAAAGCTCCATGAGATGTTCTCTATTAGTGAGTCAATTCAATGAACTTATTCCTTAATGAACATCCACATCCTTGTATTAGTATCCCACACAAGTGCCTTATGAAATCAATCATCCTCTCCATCGAGCATACATAGAATGTACTAGTCTATCCAAAATATTGATCTTTGACTCAATACTCCTATGACCAAGAATATTTAAGATTAGGATTTCAAAATTTTAGGTTTCACTAGCATGAACCCTTTATGATCCTAAAATCATTGTCCTAATCTATGAGGTTCATCATAATCTTAATGTAATAAGATACAGCTGTAATGATGAGATAAAATATCTTATTTTATTAATAAATTAATAATATCATTATATGAGTTGGAAGCTTTCATAGACAAGTCCCATCGTATTACTCATGTGATAGGCTTGTAGGAAGGCATAGATAGTGTTCTTAACACTTCACCATTATAACTTAATATAATTTTTAATTGAGGATCTTTTTGATCTCAAACACATCCTAGCATATACATAATAAGCAATATATATCTAACAATCATGAAGTGATAAAAATCATGTTATTCAAATTGTAATATCATTCATATGTTGATGCCAAATTCATGATCCCTAGGATCATATAGAATGTATTTATAGTTTTGGTCTAACTCTTGAGCTAGATGACATAGGACTATGATTTGGACTCAACTCTTAGTCCAATCATATGTTAACATTTGACTTGAGTCGATATTTGAATCTTAATTCAATTAGGATTATTTTTGATTCAAACCCTAATCCAATTAGATTTGATCAATCAATAATTGATCTGAAATCTATAACGCCCTTATCAATTGATTATAGCATCTATCTACCATGAATCAATTTATAGAATCCACAAAAAAATTTAGAAAATAGTAAATTCTAAATTTAGCAACTAAAATTATAGCCAAACACTTGATCATGGACTAAATAATTTTGTATATTAAGAATTAACGCATCTAATCAATTAATCATCATGGCATCATATGAATTAGATCCAATCTATATTATATCAATAACATGTTGTTTGATTGAATCCAACAAGGATGACTTTGATACCACTATTGGATTTTGATTGCTCAATGGAATGTAATTTTTAATTTTTTTTTAAGTATGCTTTTAACTTTTAAAAGCAAGCAAACCAAAATCCAATCCTAGGTAAACCCTATTGATTTCAATCAAACATAATATAAATAATAATTATGATAAAAATTATACTTTCAAGCAGGTGATGATTAGATGCAAGTATAATCTCCATAAGACACCCATATAGATGTCCTCCAATGATAGTCCACACTGGAATCAATCACGGAGCTTTCCAATTTGTTGCTACACTGAAGACTGTTTCACAAGAATTCAACAATCCTTCCTTCTTAAGAATGAAGTGCACCACAACCTGATAGCTTTCAAAAATCTATCAAGATCATGCTTGAAATATTTTCTCAAAAGATTTATACAACCACTCTATCTTAGATATCCAACTCTTGGATCTCTTAATCTCTTGAAAAGGCAAACAATCTACTTTTCTATCTGATTTTTTTTCTCTCTATTTTTCTTTCTCTTCTTTTATTACTTTTCTCCTCTTTTTTCTTTTCTTTTTCACTTCAAAACCCACACCCAACTCCACTTCCATTTGCACACTAATCCTATGGAATGCCCCCAATTTATAAGGAATAAGGGGCATGGAACACTTCCTTTGGTGCTAAATATTCTCACACGGGGCAAAACTCTTTAGCTTCTGTGTGAGATTAATGGAACGCATGGAATAGTTAGGGTGTGAAAGAGTTGTAGAGTAGAAGGACTCTTCCTTCTACGCACACACCTCATGGTTGTTAGAAACTGGGTAGGGTTGCATGCATAGATTTCAAAATCTTTTTGAAGAGCAGCAGAAACGATCTGAGTTAAACCCTTTAACTCCATATGCAATAGATCTCATCTATTCCTACCCAAGCTCAGGATTAAAGAAATGCATATAATCTAAAAATTAAAATAAAGATGAGATCGAATCTCCATACTTTTACGTGGGTTGAAATACACTGCTACAAATGATCTTAGATCCGAAATTTCTTAAGCCGCACATGTGCCCAACCTCAACAAGTATCCATCAAAATCAATCTTGAAACTTTCTTCTCGTGGTAGATCCTTTTTCTCCAAGAAGGATCTTAACCTCTTTGAATCTTGATCAACTATTGATCTTGACTGCAATCACAACCCTTGAACTGCAGCCTTTTCTCTTTATTCCTTACTGTAGAAGAGACTCCTCTCAACTCAAATGTGTGGGATGATGGATGCCAAACCCTTGGGCGTTGGAAAGAAAGGAAGAAGAGGGGAGGCATGGAGAAGGAAAGGAGGAGTTTTGAATTCTCAAAATTCAATAATAATAAAATCCTAGGAGACCATCTCCTTAAATAGGCCTTTCTTGATTCCAAATCATTATCCAATCATGCTAAAAAGGTTAGATCTTATCTCATAAGGTCTCTTACCTTTTAATCTGATTTTCTTTCTAAAAAAACTAGATCTAATTGGAAATACCCTTGCTTTAAAAGTTAAATAGATGTGGTGGCCTCATCTTGTAAGGCAAGATGAGAGGACGCCACATGAATTATTAGGTAGGTAGTTGGGGCGCCAACACATGGCACCCCCTTAGGGTTTTCATGCACAAGAGAGGGGGCATGGCCCCTCTCTCTCTCCTTCTATTCCTAAGCAAGAGAGGAAGTGGGCCCCTCTCTCTATCTTATGCCCTGTTGGTGCAAAATTCTGCCAACGTCGGGGAAGCTGGAGTTGGGATGACCACGTCCGCTGTCGGGATCTGCAAGAAAAGTCTAAACCAAAGTTCGGGGTACTCCGGTAAGATCCTTCGACGCTCAAGTCAGTACTCTGCTTCAACAGAAATGGAGTGCTCAAGTAAAAATTTTAGCAGAGTTTCGAGATAGAGTTTTTAGCTTAGAGAAGAACGTATCTGGGGTTCCTTTTTATAGACGGAGGGCGTAACTGATTGACAGTGACATCTGTAACCATCTGGTAGTGGGCCGTTCAGAGCCACGTGGAGTTTGTTACGGAGAGTAGTGGCATCAGAGGGCCGTTCAGGGCCACATGGAGTTTGTTACGGAGAGTGGAGTGGTGTCCGTTGTCGCGACTTGCCAGAGAGCGATGGAGCCATGCAGAATCCATTACTGAGAGTGGAGTAGGGTAGTGGCCATTATCGTGACTTGCCAGAGAGTTTGGATCTGTCGATTGAAGCTCGGCTGGGATGTCTGATGGAGCGGAATGGCTCTCTGTCTCATCGATCTTAGGAGAAGCTCGAATGTTTTTGAGATTGCTGATGGGTTTACTGTTGTTGGGTGCCTAGAGCGCTGATGCTACAGACGGGAGTCATCTATTGTAGAAGCTCGGATGAGAACTTTCTGTTAGAGAAGTCTGATTTCATGAAGAATCTGGCAGAGGGTCGGCCGATGGTGAACTTCGGATGGCGTTGGGGAGGTTTGTCCACTGGAGGAGTCTGGAGAATCCTGTGGAAGTCCGGATAGCATTGTTGAAGTCCGACTGATGCTATTGAAGGTTGATGGCTGGGGAGGTTCGGCAGACACCGGAGGCGGTCGATCGTTGTGGAAATCCAGTTGCTGGAGCTCGTCTGTTGTAGAAGTTCGTCTGGGATCCATCCGCTATGGAAGTT
Source organism: Elaeis guineensis (assembly GCF_000442705.2). Classification (NCBI taxonomy): domain Eukaryota; kingdom Viridiplantae; phylum Streptophyta; class Magnoliopsida; order Arecales; family Arecaceae; genus Elaeis; species Elaeis guineensis. The sequence continues at coordinate 80,428,189 of NC_025993.2, forward strand.
CAGACGAAGTCCGATTCTTGTAGAAGGCCAAAAGGAGGCCGCTTATTGTAGAAGCTCGATCGAAGATCGATTGTCGTGGAAGCTCGGAGTAGTGACCTGGCTGGTGGAGCCTGTCCCGTTGTAGAAGCTCATTTGGGATCCGACTACGAAGAAGCTCGACTGAAGTCTACCTGTAATAGAAGTTTGGAAGAAATTTGTTTACAGTAGAGGCTCGAATGAAATTTGCTTACAGTAGATATCCAGAGTAGACTGCCTGTAGTAGGAGTTCGGAGTAGACTGCTTGCGGTAGAAGTTTAGCTCTCGCAGGAGCTCAGGTGGAATTCGGAAGGCGGTCGACCGTCGTAGAAATTTGGATGGAGTTTGGTTACTATAGAAATCTCGTTGTCGGAGAAACTCGGATATTGATGAAGTCCGGAAGAAGTTCGGAGTAGAGTCATCCGTGGTCGGAAGAAGTCTGGAAGGGATTCGGAGAATAGTTGATCACTATAGAAAATTGGCTGATAGTGAAGCCCAGAGAGTATTTGGAGTGGTCCGATAGATGAATGGAGAAGCTTATTGTCAGAGAAGTTCGGATGGTATTATGAAAGTTCAGACGGTCTAGGGAGTTCAGAAAGACGTCACACAAGGTCGGAAGCCAGAAAAGCCCTGGAAGAGTCGGCCTTTTGCAAACTTCGACTGGGGGTATTTTATACCCAACACCAGTCCCCCTACTTCCGAGTTTGGGTTTCGAATGAAGTATAAAGAAATTTTTACAGTCGAAGTTGCCTCCCTTGATTTTCGCACTCAATGGTTTCCAGATATTTTGGCATTTGGCACGCTGGTGCTGGAGTCTTTTCAAATCAAGGTGATCCGAAAAGATTTTTTTGGAATTTTCACTAGAGCATGGCTCTAGGTATGGTACAATAATGATTTTGTCAGCTGTCAGCCATTTTCAGCAGCCTACCATGGTGAGTGGGACACGCGGCGAGTGTAGGTTGGCCAGAGGAGATCCGCAATCATCACTGCGCCGGGCCCTGTTGCCTATTTAAACCCGCTCCCCCTTCCAGAAATTTCACTTTGCCTCCTGTTGGTGCCCTTCTTCTTCCCCGAGAGCTCCATCCTATTTGGCCTTAGGCACTTTTTGAGTCGATCCCCATCTCCACATCTCTGCACTTCTCAAACCAACCTAGGTTAGTTCCAGAACTCCCCTCTTCGCTTTTTCTCTTGCTATTCTTCTTCCATTTTTCTTCTGGTACATTCCACCTGTTCAGTTTTTGTAAGCACCCCTTCTCTTATTTTTCTCAATTTTTTTGAGATTTTTAGGGTTTTTGCTCGATTCATAATGTCCTCCAGTACTTCTTCCTCTAGCAGTTCTAGGAGTTCGTCCATCCCAGCTCTCCAAAACTTCAATTTTATAGATGAACCAAGTCTGATCTTTGTACCAGACAACATCCCCAGCTCTCTAACTTCGGAGGAACTCTCACTGATTAGGGTTCAGAATGGAATTTCTCCGGAGTACAAGCTGGAGCTTCCTGGGCCGACTGGCTAGGCCAGCGCTCCTCCCCCCGGCTGCTTCTGTTTATACCAAGAAGCTTTCCGCGTCGGGCTTTGACTTTCGCTCCCACCTTTTGTCATCGTTCTCTTTCGCTTTTTAAACATTTCTTTAGTTTTTATAGCGCCGAACTCCTTTAGATTTCTGATAGGGTTTCTTTCCCTCTATTGCCTAGCCGAAGTCCAGCCAACCCTTTCCCTGTTTAGGAATTTTTATACTTTCAAGCGTCACCCTTCGGCAAAGGACTGGTGGTACTTCTCCCTCCAGTTCGGTAGAAATGGGTTGTTGAAAGGTGCCCCCTCTTCTATCCACAACTGGAAGGAGAGGTTCTTCTATGTCTGATGCCTGACCTTGGAGCTGAGATTTGTTGAGAATAGTGTCCCAAAGTCAATCGTCAGCCTGTTGACGGTTGTGCTCATTTTTTATATTTGTACATGAATTATGAATTAATAAAAAATTATTTTGATATTTTTCATCACAAAATATTTCATCTTCTAATGAACTCCTATGTTGTGGTGAAGTCCTTAGGATTATTTAGACTCGACAAAAGAGGATTTATCATTTAGTCCTTAAATCTGTTCGTGATCAAATGATACGTTGTTACTAAAGATGACAACGTTTATCAAGCATAGGTCGTTGTATGCCATATAGGTTGGTTATCCTCTTAACCAATGAGTGTGGAGATACTGGTATGGCATAAAGATGAGATGTAAGGGTACATCTGCATTGAACGTGACCAACTCTGAAGCTATTTCTACTGTCAAAATTTACTCCGATGGAATATGGGTATAAATATCCCTCCGATCTGAGACCGCCACGGTGACTTGCAAGCAACTCACTGCACTTAGGCACTGGACTACCTGAATTTTTAATTCAGTGACGGAAGGCTGTTGGGTATAGTCAAGTACTTGACTTGTCGGTGCGTGTGTCAAGATGGGATTGACCACTCCAGTTTAGGAGCTGTGTACAGTCATGTTTCAATTTAGCAAAACCTTGGCCAGGGTAGTCCTTGTGAGGAGTCACAGGACTATTTGAGTTGAGCATGATTCGAATGATCTGATCAGGGTTGACAGTTTAATCCTGAGTCATCCAAAACATAGGGGTCAAAAGGATGAATTATACAGTAACCATATTCATGTAGGTTCTGAGTGTTGTAATTGCGACTCTTCGACCTATCCAAACGTCGGGTACCATTGCTAGATGGTCACTTCGATTAGTACAGGAATTGGTTCCTGTGCTACCGACTTAGGTTCGAACCTGCGGGGTCACACACATTAGAGGTTCCTATCTGATCTAATGGCTGGTGTAGAATCCTATATATTTGAGACTCAATGATCGAGAATCAAGATTCTCTGATCACGAGTTCCACACATTATGGGTACCGGGGTCAAGAGTCCCACAGGTTGGGACTTTTCGATCAGGGTTACATATCGATGAATTCTGATGCTCGATTGCCCATCAAATTTACATAAAGTATTTATGAGAGGTTTTATTAGTGATTTGATCACTAATTAACTCAATTTGATTGAGTAATTATTTTTGGATCAAGTCCAATTGAATTGGATTCAGTTGGGTTTGACCCGATTAGGTTAAGAGTTGATCTAATCGTCGAGATGGTTTGGTCTCTGATTTGATCAAGGATAGGACTTAGTCAATTCTTGATTTGATTAGAATTTTATTGAGCCTAATTAAGCCTAATTAAGTTGAGTTTAAATTAGTCTAATTGGACCTAACTTATTTGGTTCAATTAGGTTGGTTTAAATAATGAAACCACCTTGACCCAATCTCCATGCGCCACCTCACTTCCATTGCACCCATTTGAATTCATGAGAAGGAACTTCTCATGAATTTTTTTCTCATGCCAAGCCCTCTCCATGCCCCACTTTAATGTGCCAATTGAATGGATAAGGATGATTGGTTGGCCATTCAAATTTAAAATAAAGTTTGAATTTGAATGGGCAATCAATCTTTGCGCCTTATCCCTTTATTATCGCCTCATTTATTACATGAGAAAAATGTTTCTCATGAAATCACTCCATGCACAATTTAAACCATGCCTCATGCCTTTAGTGGATAAGGGATGAGTTGGTGTCTATTTGAATTCAAATTTGATTTGAATTCAAATGTGTAATTACTCATCTTTATCCTTTCTTTTGGATAAGACGTTTGACGTTATTATAAAAGGAGGAGAAGAGTGGGGCATGTAAGAGAAGATTTTTGGAGAAAAATTTTGGGGTGTGAGGAAGTCTTGTGCATGAGAAGAAAGTCCATATCCTTCCAAGAGAAAAAGAAAGAAAAGAAAGAAAAGTGGGTGCAAGGTTTCCGGTGAATTTCCTAGAGTTTTAACCTGAGGTTCGGAAAGTGAGAAAGTGAGCTATGAGTATCGTGAGCCCACAAAATCTTAGGGATATCTTCAACATCATCTCAAGCATGTCTGTTGATGATCCAAAATATCCGAAGAATCGACAGACATCGATCGAAGGAGTTCGATCAGCATCCACCATCAAAAGGGCTCTACAACGAGCTAGCACTTGTGAGGAGTCGATCAGATCGGGAGCTTCATATGGATGATCCGTAGAGGTCAGACATATTGTGTGGCTGTATTGTGATGATCAGACTCTCCCGATGGAGATCAGATTGCGGCGATCTACTATCCACACAAAGGTATTGTGTTCTGAACACATTACAGTAAAGTGTTTACTGTTCGAATTTGAATTTCAAATTTAAATGAATGCATACTATATATCATATTTAGATCTTAGTGTAGAGTAAATTCATATTAATTAAAATTTAAAATTTGAATTTTGAAAGTTGTTCGAAATTCAAAATTCAAAAATTTGAAATTCAAAATTTGAATTTTGAATTTTGAAATTTGAAATTTAAAATTCAAAATTTTGAAATTCAAAATTTGAAATTTGGTTGAAATTTCAAATTTGAAATTCAAAATTTGAAATTCAAAATTTTGAAATTTGAAATTTAAAATTTGAAATTTTTTGAAATTTAAAATTCAAAATTTAAAATTTAAAATTTGAAATTTAAAATTTAAATTTTAAAATTGGTATATTTAGATATACTTGATCCAAGTAGCAAGTAATCGAATTGGGTTGGTTGCCATGGCCGTCCGGTCATAGGAGAAAAGTAAGGTTTAAAGGTCCTCTCCTCCTATTCGATGGGGTCTCCTATGGCGGTAGGGGTGCCGCTGCAATTATATCCCATGCAGATGAAGCAGCGAAAGGAATTAATTGTAAAGGTTCAATTATGAAATTTATCATGAATGTGTTAGATTAGATCTAAAGGAATATTCATGATTTATTTAGATTGAGTTATTTTCTGTTATGTAATTAGCAATAGGATTGCTATTTATAAAATATGCTGATCTATTTGTGAAATGAGTCAACATATTTGGTGAATAGAAAATAAAACCTTTCAAATTTAAAAATTATTTTTGAAATGCCAAACCCTGACCCATCAGCCCAAATACTTAATTAAAAGAATTAAGTGTTGTCTAGTAGGTCTAGAATTATGAATTAAGACCTAAGACAATTGCATAAACTTGTGGGTCAATGGGTTAGATGGATTAGGTCCATAATTGGGTTAGACCTTAGGTTAGCTTAAAGAAATGGACTAAATTAGAGTAATTGGTCAAATCTAATCAAAAGTAAAATTAGATTAGATCAAGGATACTCTAGACTCAACTTCAATAGTTGTAGTTGAATGGGTCCATGTCTTTAACTAGACCAAGATGGACTTAATTCATGGCTACGCGGTGGAACCCTATTTACTAAGTTGATCAAATTAAAACTAATGATTCGGTTGGTGTCTAAGATAAGTTTGGCAGTTTGACCAGTGATTTTTAAGCGAGAGCTACTCACAGTGATTCGATCTCTGACGAGTTAATGGCTTATCCCCACCACTGATCTCACTTACCTGGCCAACCTGGTGAATTAGATTTTGATTAGATCACTTGGTGATTAGGGCTCACCCATGTCATTAGGTAAATCAGTTTGACTGATTTAGGTGCTCCTAATGCCAGCTTTAATTAAATCCTTTTTTAATCTGACTTGATGAAGTCAGTGGGAGGATTGAAATTGGCTGGATATTTTCTTCTCAACTATCCTTTAATAAAATTCTCAAAAATTATTAGGTCCCTAAAAATGATTAAGTTATATTGATAACTAAGTCATAGCCTCCCATTAAGTGAGTGATAATGAGTCCATTAGTTTAATAATCATTGGAGGCCCAAAGGCCTGGTGCTTATTGACTAATGGAATTATCATTCATAATATGATAATTTGGTTTGAGTCTTTCTGATGGTGGTCAGGTTGGCCGGCTAAAGTCGGGCCTGATCATTTATTGGTCCGATTCACCAAATCAAATCATGTTAATGGTTGGACCTAACCAGATCTTTTCAGTAGAGGCCAAAGCCTACTGATTAGGTTCTGGGGCAAAATCAATTACTAGAAGTTGTTTAGAGAAACAACTGATTATGAACCTACCCATAGATGCACATGGGTTGACCAACCAAAGTTGGGCTCGTGTGTAGTCTATGTGGATTCTAGTACCCACTAAAGAATTAAAGTAATTTCTCAAATTGGAGGTTGAGGCTACCAGTTCGTAAAAATACTGAGAGAAACTTTAGACTAAAGTCGAAGTCTTTAGTATTCATAATTTATGTACTAATAGAGGTCTGATTTTTCTTTATGCAGCTATGGCCACTACCATGTCGCTTCGGTCATTATTAGATAATGACAAGCTCATGGGACCTAATTTCGATAGCTGGTATCAAAAATTAAAAATTATCCTTGAGCATGAGCGGATCCTTTATGTAGTAATGGATCCGGCACCTGAGGAACCAGCCCCGAACGTTAGAGGGATGATCCGAGACATTTATCAGAAGTGGCTCAACGACTGCACCACCATTCGGTGCATTATGCCAGCGGCAATGAATGATGAGTTCAGCCACAGGTTTGAGAACGCCCAGCCACAGGAGATGCTTCAAATGTTGAACGACTCCTTTGGCACGCCTGACGACGTTGAAAGGCACAAAACTAGTTGTGCCATTTTCAATGCTCGGATGAGGGATGGAGCCTTAGTCACTGATCATGTACTGTACATGATCGAAATGATTGAGTGCCTAAGTAAACTGGGCTTTCCCCTGCACGAGTAGCTCAGTAAGGATGCGATTCTTAATTCATTGCCCAAGTCCTTCCTCCCCTTCCTTACTCATTTTCGGATGACAAAGCCTGCAGTAAACTACCACGGCTTATTGGGATTGCTGCAGAATTTTGAGAAGGATCACCAGCTCCATAAGGAGTCGGTGAATGTTGTGGGAGGGTCTTCTTCTGGTCGTCGACCCTTTAAGAAAGGAAAGAAGAAGAACAAGAAGAAGAAGAATAAGAAGGTGCAGCTGCATGTTGGGACGTCTGCACAGGGTCAGACCAAGAAGCGCAAGCCCGACCAAAGCCAGGCGGAGTGCTTCTTTTGCAAGAAGCAGGGGCACTGGAAGAGGAACTGTCCTCTATACATTGCCTCTCTGGACCCGAACAGGCCGAAGAAGAAGCAAGGTACTTATATGATAACACCTTGCAACTTTTTTATTTGTGATACTACTACCTGGGTATTGGATACCGGAAGCCCTTATCATATTTGTAATTCGATGTAGGGTCTGTAGGTCAGTAGGAGATTTGATGAAGGCGAGAGATTCCTGAACGTTGGAGATGGAAGCAAAGTTTCAGTTCTAGCATTAGAAATCATGAACCTTGTAATCAATTCTCGAAACATAATTCTGAGTGAATGTCACTATTGTCCAAGCTTTTTATTAAATATTATTTCTATAAGCCTTTTGGCCATGAACGATTATCAATTTTTAATGAAAGGAAGCGTTTGCAATATCATTTTGAATGGTGTTACAATGTTTGTTGGACAACTTAATAATGAAATTTACTTTCTATCACAACCTATTAATGTGGTTCAAACCTTCGGTAAATATCCTAGAATAGATAATGTGTCAGAAGTCTACCTTTGGCACTGTAGGCTAGGTCATATCAATAAAAACAGGATAAATAGATTGGCTCAAGAAAGAATTCTTGAAGTAGGTGATTGTGAATCACTTTCAACCTGTGAGTCCTGTCTTCTTGGTAAAATGATCAAATCACCTTTTACTAAAAAAAGTGAGCGAGCCAGTGAACTCTTGGGTCTGGTATATTCTGATGTATGTAGATCCATGAGCTCAAGTGCAAGAGGTGGATATTTCTACTTCATAACCTTCACAGACGACCTATCGAGGTATGGGTATGTCTATTTAATGAAGCATAAATCGGAGTCATTTGAAATGTTCAAACTTTTCTGAAATGAGGTAGAAAAACAAACTGGAAAGTGTGTTAAAACTCTTCGATCTGATCGAGGAGGTGAATATCTTTCCAATGATTTTCTGACATATCTTGAGGAGAATGGGATTCTCTCTCAGTGGACTCCTCCTGGAACACCATAACATAATGGTGTATCTGAAAAGAAGAATCAGACCTTGTTGGACATGGTTAGATCCATGATGGGGTTTGCTGGTCCGTCGATCTCCCTTTGGGGATATGCGCTCGAATCGGCTTGTTACCTTCTAAATAGAGTTTCGAGTAAATCTGTAACCAAAACACCATATGAGATATGGATAGGACATAAGCCAGTACTCTTGCACCTTAGGGTTTTGGGGTGTCCGGCTTATGTTAAACGTTTAATTACGGACAAGCTTGGACCTAAGTCTGACAAGTATAATTTTATAGGGTATCCAAAAGAGACCAAAGGGTATTACTTCTACCTAGCAGATGAGCAAAAAGTGTTTGTCAGTCTTAAGGCAATCTTTTTGAAAAAAGAGTTTCTTGGTGAAGGGACTGTTGCCTCTAAGGTCGAACTTGACGAAGTTCGACAGATGAAAAAATCGACATAAATTACTGAACCTGAACCGAATTTAGTTAGATCAGATCTGGAGCCCATTGTTTAAGCACCCTTAAGGCGATCTGGTAGAGTACCACGTCAATCAGACAAATACTATGGTTTCTTGGTTCGGGATGATGATCCTATCGAACTTGATGAAAATGATGAGGATCCGATCACCTACATGGATGCAATGCAGAGATCCGACTCTGAGAAATGGCTAGAGGCCATGAAATCTGAAATGGAGTCCATGAAGGTCAACGATGTGTGGACATTGGTTGACCCACCCGAAGGAGTAAAACCCATAGGGTGTAAGTGGGACTTCAAGAGGAAGAGGGGTGCAGACGGAAAGGTAGAAACCTAAAAAGCCCGTCTGGTTGCCAAGGGATATCGTCAACGTTATGGTATAGACTATGACGAGACATTTTCTCCTGTGGCAATGCTCAAATCTATTCGGATTATGCTTGCGATAGCTGCCCATCTGGACTATGAAATCTGGCAGATGGATGTGAAGACAGCTTTCCTAAACGGAGAGCTGGATGAAGAGGTGTATATGATACAACTTGAAGGATTCACATCCACAGATGAGTCTAAGGTGTGCAGGCTACAGAGGTCCATTTATGGACTTAAGAAGGCATCACGGAGTTGGAACATATGTTTTGATAAGACGATCAAGATGTATGGCTTCATTAAGAACGAAGAAGAGCCCTGCATTTATAAGTGGGCTAATGGTCCAGTAGTAGTATTTCTTATATTGTATGTGGATGACATTCTCTTAATCGGGAATGATGTCCCTGCTTACAGAGAATAAAGATTTGGCTGTCGTCACAGTTCTCCATGAAGGATCTGGGAGAAGCTTTCTACATCCTAGGGATGAGGATCTATCGGGATAGATCTAAAAGGTTGCTTGATTTATCTCAGTCCACGTACATTGATACTATGCTGAAGAGGTTCAGCATAGAGAATTCCAAGAAAGGCTATCTTCCGATAGGCCATGAAATTTCTCTCTCGAAGAGGGATTGTCCAACAACACCTCAAGAGAGAGAGCGTATGGGTAGGATTCCATATACTTTGACAGTGGGATCTATCATGTACGCCATGACATGTACACGACCAGATGTGGCATACTCACTAGGGGTAGTGAGTAGATACCAATCTGATCCAGGGGAGAATCACTGGAAGGTTGTTAAAACCATCCTGAAGTATTTAAGAAATACTAAGGACCAGTGGCTTGTTTATGGTGAATCAGACTTGAGACTTATAGGGTTTACAGACTCTAGTTTTCAGTCTGATCACGATGACAGCAAAAGTGTGTCGGGATTTATTTTTACCCTTAATGGTGGGGCTATCTGCTGGAAAAGTTTCAAGCAATACACAGTGGCTGATTCAGTTTGCGAGGTGGAGTATGTCGCTGCATCAGATGCTGCCAAAGAAGTGATGTGGCTAAGAAAATTCATCATCGAGCTCGGAGTAGCACCCTCCCTTGTTGGTCCGATTCTACTCTACTGTGACAGCTCTGGAGCCATTGCTCAGGCGAAGAAACCAAAAGCACACCAGCGGACGAAGCATATTCTGTGCCGCTACCATCTCATCCAGAAAATTATGGATCGAGGTGACGTCGATCTTCAGAAGATCGACGGGAAGGAGAACCTGGCTGACCCATTCACTAAAGCCATTGCGGTGAAGGAGTTCGACAACTACAAGTCAAAGATGGGTATTAGATACTGCACCGATTGACTTTAGGCCAAGTGGGAGATTGTTGGGAATAGTATCCCAAAGCCAATCGTCAGTCTGTTGACGGTTGTGCTCATTTTTTATATTTGTACATGAATTATGAATTAATAAAAAATTATTTTGATATTTTTCATCACAAAATGTTTCATCTTCTAATGAACTCCTATGTTGTGGTGAAGTCCTTAGGACTATTTAGACTCAACAAAGGAGGATTTATCGTTTAGTCCTTAAATCTGTTCACGATCAAATGATACGTTGTTACTAAGGACGACAATGTTTATCAAGCATAGGTCATTGTATGCCATATAGGTTGGTTGTCCTCTTCACTAATGAGTGTGGAGACACTGGTATGACATACAGGTGAGATGTAAGGATACATCTGCACTGAACGTGACCAACTCCGGAGCTATTTCTGCTGTCAAGATTTGCTCTGATGGAATATGGGTATAAATATCCCTCCGACCTGAGACCGTCACGGTGACTTGCAAGCAACTCACTGCACTTAGGCACTGGACTACCTGAATTTTTAATTCAGTGACGGAAGGCTGTTGGGTGTAGTCAAGTACTTGACTTGTCGGTGCGTGTGTCAAGATGGGATTGACCACTCCAGTTTAGGAGCTGTGTACAGTCGTATTTTAATTTAGCAAAACCTTGGACAGGGTAGTCCTTGTGAGGAGTCACAGGACTGTTTGAGTTGAGCATGATTCGAATGATCTGATCAGGGTTGACAGTTTAACCCTGAGTCATCCTAAACATAGGGGTCAAAAGGATGAATTATACAGTAACCATATTCATGTAGGTTCTGAGTGTTGTGATTGCGACTCTTCGACCTATCCAGACGTCAGGTACCATTGCTAGATGGTCACTTCGATTAGTACAGGAATTGGTTCCTGTGCTACCGGCTTAGCTTCGAACCTGCGGGGTCACACACATTAGAGGTTCCTATCTGATCTAATGGCTAGTATAGAATCCTACATGTTTGAGACTCAGTGATCGAGAATCAAGATTCTCTGATCACGAGTTCCACACATTATGGGTACCGGGGTCAAGAGTCCCATTGGTTGGGACTTTTCGATCAGGGTTACATATCGATGAATTCTGATGCTTGATTGCCCATCAGATTTGCACAAAGTATTTATGAGAGGTTTTATTAGTGATTTGATCACTAATTAACTCAATTTGATTGAGTAATTTTTTTGGATCAAGTCCAATTGAATTGGATTCAGTTGGATTTGATCCGATTAGGTTAAGAGTTAATCTAATCATCGAGATGGTTTGGTCCCTGATTTGATCAAGGGTTGGGCTTAGTCAATTTCTGACTTGATTAAAATTTTATTGAGCCTAATTAAGTTGGGTTTAAATTAGTCTAATTGGACCTAACTTATTTGGTTCAATTAGGTTGGTTTAAATAATGAAACCACCTTGACCCAATCTCCATGCGCCACCTCACTTCCATTGCACCCATTTGAATTCATAAGAAGGAACTTCTCATGAATTTTTTCCTCATGCCAAGCCCTCTCCACGCCCTACTTTAATGTGCCAATTGAATGGATAAGGATGATTGGTTGGCCATTCAAATTCAAAATAAAGTTTGAATTTGAATGGGCAATCAATCTTTGCGCCTTATCCCTTTATTATCGCCCCATTTATTACATGAGAAAAATATTTCTCATGAAATCACTCTATGCATAATTTAAGCCACGCCTCATGCCTTTAGTGGATAAGGGATGAGTTGGTGTCTATTTGAATTCAAATTTGATTTGAATTCAAATGTGTAATTACTCATCTTTATCCTTTCTTTTGGATAAGATGTTTGACGTTGTTATAAAAGGAGGAGAAGAGTGGGGCGTGTAAGAGAAGATTTTTGGAGAAAAATTTTGGAGCATGAGGAAGTCTTGTGCATGAGAAGGAAGTCCATATCCTTCCAAGAGAAAAAGAAAGAAAAGAAAAAAAAGTGGGTGCAAGGTTTCCGGTGAATTTTCTAGAGTTTTAACCTGGGGTTCGGGAAGTGAGAAAGTGAGCTACGAGTGTCGTGAGCCCACAAAATCTTAGAAAGATCTTCAACATCCTTTCAAGCATGTCTATTGATGATCTGGAGTATCCAAAGAATCGACAGACATCGATCGAAGGAGTTCGATCAGCATCCACCGTCAAAAGGGCTCTACAACGAGCTAGCACTCGTGAGGAGTCGATCAGACCAGGAGCTTCATGTGGACGATCCACAGAGGTCAGACATGCTGTGTGGCTGCGTCACGATGATCAGACTCTTTCGACGGTAATCAGATTGCGGTGATCTACTACCCGCATAAAGGTATTGTGTTCAGAACACATTACAATAAAGTGTTTACTGTTCGAATTTGAATTTTAAATTTAAATGAATACATGCTATATATCATATTTAGATCCTAGTGTAGGGTAAATTCATGTTAATTAATTAGATTAATTAATATTTTTCTGCTATAAAATCATAATTTTGAAAAAAATTTAAAATTACTATTTTACCCCTGCACTGAATTTTTCCACAGGATTACCCCCTGGGCTCTCTGAGGGATTCCGTCCATCGGGCTTCTAGCCTAGAAAGGGACAACCTCGAAGCCTCCAATAAGCTTGAGGCCTATCCAACCCCCCTCCTCTCTGAACTTCTGAAGGAACAACTCTTGTTCAACGTCGGTCTGAGCCCTCTTAACCCCACCGGTACTATCATTATGTATATATATATATATATATACTTTTTTTTACTCCATTTTTGATCCGTGTCGATCTCCTTTTATTGCAGACATGGACACAGGCATGGCTCGGAGGTTAGCCTAGGGTCTTAAAACCCACAAAAGAAAAGGCACCGTGACTTTGGGGTCGACGAAGAGAGTCGGGACAGAAGAGACAAGCTCGGCCGCACCTGCTCAGATGGCCAATGCCGTCAACACCCCTTCTGATGTCGAGCCTGAAGTCCCCTGAGCTCCTTCACAGAGCCCCCCGGTCGAGGCTCCCGCTCCAGAGGCCCATCCCGAGGGGGCACCGGGGGCTGAAAGGAGGAGGAGGAAGAAGACCCTGGCCCGTAAGAGCCACAGCCGCAAGGCTGCCATCGATGGGGCCGGCGGCTCTGAGGAAGATCCGAGAGAAAATCACTTCAACAATAGGGATTTAATAAAGAGGTTGGTCGAAGGGTGCATTCTGCCCAAGGTCATCCACAGGATCGTCCTTACTGATCCTGAGCTGCAGGTCTAGGACTCTCTGGGATCTTTTCTCGAGGTAAGTCAATTCACTTTTTCCTTCTCCTTGCTTCTTTACTTAGTTTACCCCTTAGCCTTTATATTGACTCCCCGACCTCTCTTGCAGATTGGACACCAGCTCATCGCCAACATCGAGGCGATGAAGATCGCCAAGAGGAAGGTAGCTCGGGCAGAGGAAGGTCGCCTAGCTGAGGCCGCCCACTTTGAGGAGAAGATCGCTGAGGTCACAAGTCTCCAGGAGGTGCTGCAGAAGGAGGGACAAACCTTATCTGATCTAAGGGCCACCTTGGAGGAGAAAAGAAAGAAGGCAGAGGCCGAGGTCTCCAAGCTAAAGGCACAGATCCCATCCCTTATCTCGGAGGCAGGAGCCCAAGCAGTGGAGGAGTTCAAGACCTCCTCCGAGATGGAAGATCTGCAGGTCCAGTTCGGTCAGGATGCCTTCATCAAGGATTTTGAACTCTGCTAAGGGAAGGTGGCCAGAAAGTTTTTCGAACTGGACCTCGACTTCTTGGATGAGGTGTCCGACGATGAAGCCGGACCTTCCGAAGCCGCTGCCGGTCCTCCTCCAGCCGGGACCTCTTCGACCGCTGCGGCTGCCGCTACCGATCTTCCGGGGGCACCGAGCTCCTCCACTTCTATTTCAGAGGTCCGAAACCTCTAAGTTTTTATTTTTCCTTTGTGGCGACTTTTCTTCATTCTCTTGTACTTAAAAATTATTTAATCAATGAAATCGGATTCTTCTTTACAGAGAGCCCCCTTTTCTTCTTTTGTATTCTTTTCCTTCTCTTTTATCTTCTTGCACTAATTTGAGTCGTAGCGCTCTTGTCTCCCAACGACAGTAGCCTACCGAAGCTCTTCCTCTACCACAGGGGATTCCTCTGAAGTCGATGATTCGGGACTTCAAAAGAGAAGTTCGTCACTTGACGAAGAAATCAAAGAAGCTGGATGACGAACTTCACCAACTGAGGAAGAGCCATTTGGAAGTCACTGCAAAGGTTATTCGCTTTCAGAACCTCCACAGAAAGGGTCTCATGGACTATACCCGGAGGAAGGCTAACTTCATGACGGAGCTTGAGGAACTCCAAAAACATACTAGTGATCGATCTTGGACTCGGGCTTCTATGATCAGCTCTCTTGAAGTCGAGCTGGCGGCTGCATGGGAGAAGATCGGTCAGTTGGAAGAGAGCTTGTCCTGGCTCACAACCTAAGCCGACCGTGATCGAAACTGGTCAAAGAAGTTCTCTGACCTTCAGATGCAGCTGCAGGATGTCGAGACGAACTACAATGCCTACCGAGTCGGCTGGTGCGGGCAGGTAGAGGACTACCAAAGGAAGCTCAAGATGGCAACCGATGAAGTTGCCCACCTTCAGAGGCAGTTATCTGAGAGAGTCCAGCCTGCCTCTGCACAAGGCTCCGACGAGCTCCGCTCCTTGAGGGGGACCATGGAAGAACTGTCTGTGGCCCTTGGGCAGGAGAAGGCCAAACTATAGTGGTTGAAGATTCAACTGGCCTATGAGCAGCAGTCAGTCAAGAATGCCAAGGTAGAGTCTGAAGTTTTGAGGAAAAGGCTTCGAGAGTCGGAGGGCGAGAGCCGACGGTTCCACCAGATGTATCGAGAGATGCTGTTAAGAAAGAAAGAACTGAAAGAAGAAGTCAAAAACTTAAAGTAATCCTCGATGATGGCTGGAACTGAGAGTTCGAAGTCTGAAGAAGTCGAGCTTCCGTAGAGCTTCTTTACCTTTTATTCTATGTATTTTTTCCTTTTCTTATCATTTTTCTTTTTTGGCCTTCAAGGCTTTGTAATGTACACTTCACTAATGAAATGAAAAAAAAAATTCCATTATCTTGTCCATTCTTGTATTAAGTTGTCATTTACCGAACTTCTTTTATCTTTTATCTTGTTCGATGTCGATGTTGTTTGAAGGTTTCTGATCGCCACCGTATTGATTTGCCCTTTTTGTTCTCGACCATAGGTCTTTTCGAGGCCATTTGAGTTTGATGCTTCCTCCCGGTGCTCGAGCTTGGGGATCCAAACTTCTCGTTACTTTGAGAAAGTCGATTTTTCCTCGGCCTGTGTTGAGTTCCCTCTTAGCGACTGAGGATTTTTGATAGGAGTACCCTTCCTCATTGAGACGAGATTCCTTGTGTCTTTGATGTAGTTTATTTTTCACTTATCGCTGGTGTAGTTCGTCGCTTTCCCTTTGCATCTTCTTTTTTTTTTGTGTTCGAGTGAGGGTTTTCTCTCTGCTCTTAATGGGATCGTGAGAGCTTAGAGGAGCCATTGAGGAGGCTTTCCTCCTCGTCCAGTCTTGATCGACTGGATCTTTGTTTGTGTCAGGACAAGGTTCTCCTCTTATTCCTGACAGTCAATTTTAGCTCATGATAGGACGAGATTCTCCTTCTGTTCCTAACAGGGCTGTGGGGGCACGTAAGGGCCACTGCAAGGGCCTCTCCCCTCATCTGATCTCTGAATAACCAGGCCTTCGACTTTGCTCATGTTAGGATGAGGTTCTCCTCCTGTTCCTAATATGGCTGGGGGCACAAAAGGGCCGTTGCAAGGGCCTCTCCCCCCATCTGATCTTTAAATAATCAGATCTTCGACTTTGCTCATGTTAGGATGAAGTTCTCCTCCTGTTTCTAACATGACTGTGGGGGTACATAAGGGCCGTTGTAAGGACTTCTCCCCTCATCCGATCTTAAAATAATCAGGCCTTCGACTTTGCTCATGTTAGAACGAGGTTCTCCTCCTGTTCCTAACATGGCTGTGGGGGCACATAAGGGCCATTGTAAGGGCCTCTCCTCCCATCTGGTCTTAAAATAATCGAGCCTTCGACTTTGCTCATGTTAGGATGAGGTTCTCCTCCTGTTCCTAACATGGCTGTGGGGGCACATAAGAACCGTTGTAAGGGCCTCTCCCCCCATCCGATCTTAAAATAATCGGGCCTTCGACTTTGCTCGTGTTAGGATGAGGTTCTCCTCCTATTCCTAATATGGCTGTGGGGGCACATAAGGGCCATTGTAAGGGCCTCTCCCCCCATCCGGTCTTAAAATAATCGAGCCTTCGACTTTGCTCGTGTTAGGACGAGGTCCTCCTCCTATTCCTAACATGCTTAGTTTCGATTGTCGGAAGGAGCTACTCCCTGTCGTTATGAGCTCAGGCCAAAAGAAAAGATATGCAAATATGAAAGAAACTTTTATTTAAGGCAAAGTTATTGGTAATACATCCGTAGATTTTTTGAATCCCATAGCTGCGGAAGGTCTGCTCCCCATCGGGGTCCTCCTGAGATGGAGTTGATAATCCCAATCGGAGGCCGATCTTTAGGCTGCTCCTCCCTCCTTGGTGGCTCCAGCTATGATAGGGCCCTCGACCGATCTTTCCTACCTTCAGGTCTGCGTCGAATGAATCTGTCGAGCCGATCTCGTCTGATGAGTTCCTCGATCTCATCTCGAAGCTGAATACACTCCTCCATGTCATGGTCGTGGTCACGATGATAGAGGCAGAATTTGTTAGGATTGTGCTTCTTGGGATGTGTGCGCATCCTTTCTGGCCTTGGCAGCTACTGCCTAACCTCTATCAGCACTTGAGTTTTCGATGCATTGAGAGGGGTGTAGCTGTGGAATCTTCCCGGAGGAGAGCTCCGCCGAACTCTGCGGTCTGGGCTTCTCTACCTACGAGCCCGGGGAGGAGTCTAGACATGCTTGTGTCTGGAGGGAGTTCGAGAACGTGATCGAGCTTCACTCGGCCCTTTTTCAACTGCGGGCTTGCTGGAGTCTCCCGCTCGCCGCTCCTTCACGGCCTCCTCGTCCTTCATCTTGAAGGCTTCTTCTTCTCGGGCATATCCTTCAGCCTGAGCCAGCAAATCAACAAAGTCCCTGGGATATTTCTTTTTCAGGAAAAATAGAAGATCATTCTTTTGAAGACCGCCCTTCAGGGCGGCCATCGCGACCGATTGGTCCAAGTTTCGGACCTCCAATGTGGCGACGTTAAAACAGTTGACGTAAGCTTGGATGGATTCTCCCTCCTTTTACTTGATGTTGATGAGGGATTCTGAACCTCTCCGGAGATGCCGGCTGCTGACAAAATGAGCAACGAACTGGTGGCTCATCTGATCAAAGGAGAAGATAGTACCCGACTTCAGTGCCGAGTATCAATTTCTTGCTGCTCCCTTCAAGGTAGATGGGAAAGCTCAGCACAGGATGGCGTCTGGCATATCATGGAGTAGCATCATTGTCCGGAAGGCCTCCAGATGGTCAACCAGATCTGAGGTTCCATCGTAGCTCTCGAATTGGAGGAGCTTGAAGTTCAGCGGGATTGGCTTCTGCATGATCATTTGAGAGAAGAGAGGGTCAGTGCAGATGTCCTCACCGTAAGCAGTGGAAGCATGGCGGAGCTCTTCGATCTGCCGGTTCATCTCTCAAAATCTTTGATCCAAGAGGTCCTCTCGACTGCGAGTCTCGAGGATCTTCTAGTGAAATGGAGGTAGGGACTCTCTGGGGGTGGAATCATGATCGGATAGTGGGCTCTTCGCCTTCTGCTTCCCCTTTTCGGGGAAGACGGGGCGACTTGCCCAAGTGGCCGGCCTGGTCACCAGATTTTGAAACTCCGACGATGCTCTTTCCAGCCGCACTGAGGCCTACGATGGCTGTGACTGCTGCTGCATGGCCTGCATTGCTTCAATGAGGCCTCTGACCTACTGAACCAGCAAGTCGAACTGCTCCATGCCGACTGCCGTTGCCAGAGGAGGAAGAGCCTGAGAGACTGGAGACTAGGCTGGAGTTTGCAGAGCTCACTGAGATCTAACCACGGAGGTCATGGATCGCCTAGTGGATGCCTTTTGGGGAGGCATCAGATGGAGATCTGGCAGGAGAAGGAGAAGTAGATGTCGGAGAAGGTGACCGGAGACAGTCCCGTTGAGCACTCCTTTAAGAACAAGGGTACTACGAAGACAGCCTTTCCTCTAGCGTCAATTCTGCTGGTGCAGAATTCTACCGACGCTGGAGAAGCTGGAGTTGGGATGATCACGTCCGCCGTCAAGACCTGCAAGGGAAGTCTAAATTAGAGTTCGGGGTGCTCCGGCAAGACCCTCCGATGCTCAAGTCAGTACTCTGCTTCAACAGAAATGGAGTGCTCGAGTGAAAATTTTAGCAGAGTTTTGAGATAGAGTTTTTAGCTTAGAGAAGAACATATCTGGAGTCCCTTTTTATAGACGGAGGGCGTAACTGATTGACAGCGACGTCTGTAACCATCTAGTAGTGGGCCGTTCAGGGCCACGTGGAGTTTGTTACAGAGAGTAGTGGCGTCAGAGGGCCGTTCAGAGCCACGTGGAGTTTGTTACGGAGAGTGGAGTGGTGTCCATTGTCGTGACTTGCCAGAGAGTGGTGGAGCCACACAGAATCTATTATTGAGAGTGGAGTAGGGTAGTGGCCATTGTCGTGACTTGTCAGAGAGTTCGGATCTATCGACTGAAGCTCGACTGGGATGTCTGATGGAGCGGAATGGCTCTCTGTCTCATCGATCCTAAGAGAAGCTCGGATGTTTTTGAGGTTGCTGACTGGTTTACTATTGTTGGGTGCCTAGAGCGCTGATGCTACAGATGGGAGTCATCTGTTGTAGAAGCTCGGATGGGAACTTTCTATTAGGGAAGTCCAATTTCATGAAGAATCTGGCAGAGGGTCGGCCGGCGGTGAACTTCGGATGGCGTTGGAGAGGTTCGTCTGCTGGAGGAGTCTGGGGGATCCTGTGGAAGTTCGGATGGCATTGTTGAAGTCCGACTGACGCTATTGAAGGTTGATGGCTGGGGAGGTTCGGTAGACATCAGAGGTGGTTGGCCGTTGTGAAAATCCAGCTGCTGGAGCCCGTCTGTTGTAGAAGTTCGTCCGGGATCCATCCGCTATGAAAGTTCAGACGGAGTCCGATTCTTGCAGAAGGCCAAAAAGAGGCCGCTTATTGTAGAAGCTCGATCGAAGATCGGTTGTCGTGGAAGCTCGGAGTAATGACCTGGCTGGTGGAGCCTGTCCCATTGTAGAAGCTCGTCTGGGATCCGGCTGTGAAGAAGCTCGACTGAAGTCTACCTGTAATAGAAGTTCGGAAGAAATTTATTTACAGTAGAGGCTCGAATGGAATTCGCTTACAGTAGATATCCAGAGTAGACCGCCTGCAGTAGGAGTTCGGAGTAGACTACTTGCGGTAGAAGTTCGGCTCTCGCAGGAGCTCGGGTGGAATCCAAAAGGTGATCGACCACCGTAGAAACTTGGATGGAGTCTGGTTACTGTAGAAATCTCATTGTCAGAGAAGCTCGGATATTGATGAAGTCTGAAAGAAATTTAGAGTAGAGTCTTCCATGGCCAGAAGAAGTCTGGAAGGGATTCGGAGAATAGTTGATCATTGTAGAAAATCGACTGATAGTGAAGCCCAGAGAGCATTTAGAGCGGTCCAGTAGATGAATGGAGAAGCTCATTGTCGGAGAAGTCCGGATGGTATTATGGAAGTTCGGATGGTCGAGGGAGTTCAGGAAGACGTCACACAAGGTCAGAAGCCAAAAAAGCCCTGGAAGGGTCAGTCTTTTACAAACTTCGGCTGGGGGTATTTTATACCCAACATGCCCTATCCAAAGGGAGGCACCATCTCTTCTTTTCAATAATTTCCACATCACATTTGGAAATAACAAGAGAGAAAAAAGAGATTAGTTAGCCAAACTCATTGACTTAATCTAATCTTTTTGGACCCATAAATAGGTACCTCACTAAATTCAAATCAAAATGAATTTAGATTAGGTTCAAGACAATGGACTTGATCCAATCTTTATCTAATAAGAAATCGAAATCAAGAGAAGAATTAGGTTTAACCATGTGCTAGCATGATTCTCATAAACCCAATAGGATTTCATCAAATCCTAATCCAATTAGAACTTCACAAGTTCAATTGATTAATTCAATATTAAATCTCTTAATGTGTGATCCTATAGATTTTATTCTATCTGGTAGTGAGATATATTGTGATCTCCATCACAATATCATCGAACCTCTTTTTGATGGATTAGAATAATTTCAGCTCTATCCTTTGAGAATCATCGATCATCAAGATGATGTCCGATGAGTCCCACAATCCATCAGTAATATCTAGCAGTATGTAATGACAACGCAGTAGAATCAGTAAAATGAAAGTGTGAACCCTTATGTACAGTTATGGTATGATTCAGTCCTTCTATCATGAATCTCAACTTGATAAAGGTCATGAAAAACTCATCAGATTTCATCATCAGTCATATGCTAGATTGGCTCGATTTGAATTCATTTATGAATCTCATGAAAAAAATTTTCAGTATTCACACTTGTTTTGATCAAAGAATTTCTGAACTCAATCTTGCAAATCACATAGGACCTCTCCTTTTCTATCAAGATTGATAGATTCCATCTAGGTGCATCCTACTCCTAACAGCGAATCAAAATCTACTATAGCCAACATATACAGTAAGGGCCCGAATAGCTAAAGACCAAAGGAATGTGCAGTCAAACTCAGTAGTGTCGCTATGAATAGCCGATGATACCACAAGTCAAAGAACCACTCACATCACTGTAGCATCGAGTCTACCACTGACAAGTGAGTAGACATCCAAGTAGATTCTCATGTTGGTTATGCTCAGTGTAAATTATTCTCTAACAACCACCCACATCCTCACTCCAGTGTCTCTACACTGCAGACCCGAGACTCATCTGCCCACAAGGGATGTGAGCTGTGTATCGATCTCAAATGGATGGATCACTATCCTTCATGATGATCTTTTGATCGAGAGTATTTAGAAACTAATAACTAATTAATGTATGTCTCAAACTCTCAACACCTTGAGAATATACAAAAATCATCTTTATTAATTTCTCAGACAAATCATGGATACATAAACATGATTGGAATGAAAAGCTCTTTATTAATAATAAAAATATGATAAATATAAAATTAAATCATGAAATTATAAAATATATCAGTCAACAATTGACTTCTATGGCACATATCTAACAAACTCCAACTTGACCTAAAGCCAATTGGCCATATACCTAAGACCCAGCTTCTCAAGATGAGCTTCGGTTTTCTACTGGCTAAGAGGCTTGGTCAGCGGGTCTGCCACGTTGTGCATGGAGTCGACTCTTTGCACCTCAACGAACTTCTTCTCGAGGTATTCACATATGATGTGAAACTGCCACTCTATATATTTCGACTTCTAGTGAGATCTGAGCTTCTTAGCAAGGGCTATGGCACTATTTTTTATCGCAGTATAGTATAATGGCATCTAATACCTGTTGAAAATAGTGTTCCAAAGCCAATCGTCAGTCTATTGACGGTTGTGCTCTTTCTTGTATTAGTATATGAATTATAAATTAAAAAAAAATTATTTTGGTATTTTTCATCATAAATTGTTTCATCTTCTAATGAACTCCTGTGTTGTGGTGAAGTCCTTAGGACTATTTAGACTCGACAAAGGAGGATTTATCGTTTAGTCCTTAAACCTGTTCGCGATCAAATGATACGTTGTTACCAAGGACAACAACATTTATCAAGCATAGGTCGTTGTGTGCTATATGGGTTGGTTGTCCTCTTAACCAAGGAGTGTGGAGACACTGTTATGGCATGCAGGTAGATGTAAGGGTACATCTACACTGAACGTGACCGACTCCGAAGTTTCTTCTGCTGTCAAGATTTGCTCCAATGGGATATGGGTATAACTGTCCCTTTGACCTGAGACTGCCACAATGACTTGCAAGCAACTCACTGCACTTAGGCACTGGACTACCTGAATTTCTAATTAAGTGATGGAAGGCTGCTGGGTGTAGTCAAGTACTTGACTTGTCGGTGCGTGTGTCAAGATGGGATTGACCACTCCAGTTCAGGAGCTGTGTACAGTCGTGTTTCAATTTAGTAAAATCTTGGCCAGGGTAGTCCTAGTGAGGAGTCACAGGACTGTTTGAGTTGAGCATGATTCGGATGATCTGATCAGGGTTGACAGTTTAACCCTGAGTCATCCTATACACAGGGGTCAAAAGGGATGAATTATACAGTAACCATATTCACGTAGGTTCTGAGTGTTGCGATTATGACTATTTGATCTATCCGACAGTCGGGTACCATTGCTAGATGGTCACTTCGATTAGTACAAGAATTGGTTCCTGTGCTACCGACTTAGGTTCAAACCTGTGGAGTCACACACATTAGAGGTTCCTATCTGATCTGATGGCTGGTGAAAAGTCCCACTGGACTGGGACTCTTTGACCAAGAGTCTTAATACTTGGAGACTCTGAATCCTACATATCTGAGACTCTGTGATCGAGAATCAGGATTCTCTGATCATGAGTTCCACACATTTTGGGTACCGGGGTCAAGAGTCCCACTGGTTTGGGACTCTTCGATCAAGGTTTCATATCGATGGACTTTGATGCTCGATTGTCCATCAGATTTGGATTCAGTATTTATGAGAGATTTAATTAGTAATTTGATCACTAATTAACTCAATTTGATTGAGTTATTATTTTTGGATCAAGTCCAATTGAATTGGATTCAGTTGGGTTTGATCCGATTAGGTTAAGAGTTGACCTAATCGCCAAGGTGGTTTGGTCCCTGATCTGATCAAGGGTTGGGCTTAGTCAATTTCTGATTTGATTAGAATTTTATTGAGCCTAATTAAGCCTAATTGTGTTGGGTTTAACTTAGTCTAATTGTGCCTAACCTATTTTGATAAAGTGGGTTCAATTAGATTAGTTTAAAATTTCAAACCACCTTTGACTTATCTCCCTGTGCCACCTCACCCACCTGCGCCTATTTGAATTCATGAGAAATAAGTTCTCATGAATTTCCTCCCATGCAGAAGCCTTCCCATGCCCTCCCTTGTGCGCCACTTGTGTGGATAATGATAAGGTTGGTTGGCCATTCAAATTCAAATAATGTTTGAATTTGAATGGGCAACTAATCCATGCGCCACCTTATCCTTTTATGCGCCCTATTCTCTACATGAGAAAAAATTTCTCGTGTAAATTCTCTACGCACAAAGAACCCACGCCCCTTCTCTTCTCACGCCTTGAGTGGAGAAGGATAGGTTGGTTGGCATTTGAATTCAAATTCCATTTGAATTCAAGTGAGCAACCACCCAGCTTTATCCTCTCACGCGATGAAAATGCTGAAAAGATGTGGTCTTGCACCGTTTTAAAATGAGAGAGAAGGTGGGGTATGCAAAATCTGATCCTAGAGAGAAAAGGTGGCATGAGAAAGGCCTTCTGCGTGAGAAAAGAAAAGAAAAGAAAAGAAGAGAGAAAGGGCGCAGGGTCTTTTGTGAGTACCCTAGGATTTTTGCCTAAGGTTCGGGAAGTGAGAAGGTGAGCTACGAGTGTCGTGAGCCCACCAAACTTTAGGAAGAGCTTTATCAATCTCTCAAATTCCTTTGCTGATGATCTGGAGTGTCTGAGGAGTTAGCAGACACCGATCGAAGGAGTTCGATCAGCATCGGCCATCGAACGGGTTCTGCAACGAACTAGCATTCGTGAGGAGCCGATCAGATCGAAAGCTTCGTGTGGACAATCCACAGAGGCTAGACATACTATGTGGCTATATTGCAATGATCAGACCTTTCTGACGGTGATCAAACTATAGCGATCGACTACCTGCACAAAGATAATGTGTTCTGAACACATAACAGTAAAACGTTTACTGTAGAATTCGAAATTTCAAATTTAAATGCATGCTATATATATCATATTTAGATTCTTATGTAGGGTTAATACATGTTAATTAATTAGATTAATTAATAATTTTCACTGTAAAATTATAATTTAAAAAAGTTTTAAAATTATCGTTTTACCCCTGCACAGAAATTCACCACAATGGCATCACACCCAGCTCTGCAATGAACTTCTTGAACTAAAAGGCTTCCTTAGCAGCTTCAGAGATGGTGATGTACTCGGCTTTCATGATTGAATCTACAATGATCGGCTGCTTGAAACTTTTTTAGCTAACCACACCATCATTATACAAAAAAATATATCTCGATATAGATTTTCTATCATCGACATCAGTCATGAAATCTAAATCAATGTATTTCTTAACTTTCAGCTCCGATCCTCCACCAAAGATCAATAATAAATTCTTAGTCCTCCTCAAGTACTTAAGGATATTTTTTATAGTAATTTAGTATTCTTCAACTGGATTCACCTAATATCTGCTCGTGACACTCATGGCAAAGGTTATATCAGGTCGCATACATAGCATACATGAGGCTCCCTATTATCGAAGAATAAGGAATGTTGTTCATGCATTGGATCTCTTAAGTGTGTCAGGGCACATCTTCTTGGAGAGATGAATGCCATGTCTAAGGGGCAAAAGTCTCCTCTTGGAGTTTTTCATGTTGAACCTCTTCAACACCTCCTCTATATACATTCGCTATGAAAATTCTATCATTCTCTTAAATCTATCCCTATAAATCTTTATACCAAGATTGTAAGGAGCTTCTTCTAAATCTTTCATAACGAATTCTATTAACAACCATAGTCTGACCAATGTCAGCATTGGAATATTATTCCCAGTCAAAAAGATGTCATCCATGTACAATACGAGGAATGTGATAGTGCTCCTCTTAGCTTTTTTATATACACATAGCTTCTCATTTTTTATGAAATCAAAAGTTTTGATCACATCATTAAAGTGAGTGTTCCAACTTCGAGATGCTTGCTTGAGTCTATATATGGATCTTTGTAGCTTGCAGACCATGTGATCACTATTACTGGATGTGAAACTCAAAGGCTGCTCCATATAGATATTTTTCTCAAGATATCTATTTAGGAAGATAGTTTCACATCCATCTGCTAAATTTTATAGTCATGAAAAGCTGTTATCGCAAGTAGAGTATGGATGGATTTCAGCATGGCCACAGGCGAAAAGGTTTCATTATAGTCAATATCTTCACATTGACTGTAATCTTTCGCAATAGCCTTGCCTTATAGGTCTCTACCTTAGCATATGACCCAATTTTTTTTTATAAATTCATTTACATCCAAAAGGTATAATACCTTCAGATGGATCTACTAAGGATCAAACCTGGTTGGAATGCATAGAGTCAATTTCTGACTTCATCGCTTCCATCTATTTCTCAGAGTCAATATCTAACATTGCCTCATTGTAGGTCTTGGAATCATTTCTAAGGTCCCTATCTCCCACAAGGAACACTTCCTCTAGATTCTTTGTAAGAATATCTAAGTACCTTTCAGGAGGATGAGAGACCCTACTTGATCTACGAGGTGAAGAAGGTACCACATCTACTGGCTCACTACTAGGTTCAGGTTCTTGGACTCGATATTTTTCAAAGACTTTCTCTTCGAGCTCAATCTTCCTCTCACTACCTCCATCTTGGATAAATTCATTTTCTTAGAAGATGGCATGACAGCTCACAATCACATTGTGATCCTGAGAAAGATAGAAGTAGTATCCCATAGTTTTCTTAGGATACCCTATGAAGCGAGCCCTAAAAGATCTAGCCTCTAACTTGTCTGTCTGCTGTCACTTGACATGGGCTGGATATCCTCAAATCTTGAGGTATCTAAGAGTTGGCTTCTTACCATGCCATAACTCATATGGTGTGGTAAGAACGAATTTAGAGGGAACCCGATTCAAAAGATGAATTGTAGAAAATAATGCATGTCCCTAGAGAAATATAAAAAGATCTGTGAAGTTTATCATAGATTAGACCATATCTAATAGGGTCCGATTCCTTCTTTCGGATACCCCATTGAGCTGAGGTATCCCTGAAGGTGTCCACTGTGAGACTATGTCATTATCCTTGAGATAGGTCCAAAATTCTCCACTAAGATATTCTCCTCCTCGATCTGATCGAAGAATCTTTATGAATTTTTTAGTTTATTTTTCTACTTCATGTCTGAACTCTTTGAACTTTTCAAAGGCTTCGGACTTATGATGCATCAAATAGATAAACCCATATTGTGAATAATCATCGATAAAAATTATGAAGTAGACATAGCCACCCCTAATTTGTACATCAAATGAACCACATACGTCAGTATGTACCCAGGCTAATATCTCATTGGCCCTTTTCTCTTGTCCCACAAAGGGCAGCTTAGTCATTTTTTCTTGAAGATAGGACTCACAAATCGGACAAGACTTGAAAGTCAATGGCCCGAGAAGGCCATCTTTTTCCAGTTTATTGAGTCTGTTCTCTCCAATATGGCTTAGCCTAAGATACCACAGATACTTTTGGCTAATCCTATCTCTAAATCTCTTAGATCCTATGGCATTCACAGTTTGCTTATTAATATTGACACTCACATCCATATGCAAATGATAAAGACCATCAATCAAAAAAGCACATGTAATAATTTTATTTTCAAAATAAATTGAATACATATCTTTATTGAAATAAAAATTATAGTTATCTTATCCCAGCACTGATATGAAAATCAAATTTTTATTAGCTATAGGTACATTATTGCAGTCTTTCAAAATTAAACTAATCCCTAATGGTAATTACAGAGGGTAGGTCCCAATGGCTACAGCAGCAATCCTTGCTCCATTGTCGATCTGGAGAGTGATCTCATCTTTCCTCTGCCCTCTAACTTCTTCAAGACCCTACATAGAAGTGCATAAATAAGCACTTGAACCAGAATCAAGAACCTAACTAGAAGAAGAGAAAATCATTAGATTAGTTTCAATAACGAGTATATCAGACGTACCTTCAGAAGGTCCATCATTCTTTCGATTCTTGATAGTTGTTAGGTAGGCTGAATAGTTTCTTCTCTAGTGGCCTTCAATATTATAATGAAAACACTTTTCTTTATCATCAACCTTCTTCAGAACCTACTTCTTGGGCTTGGCCTCATTCTTTTGCTTCTTCATAGGTTTTTTCTTCTTCTTGAAAAAAGACTTTCTCATAGAGGAAGTCTGCTCCATAGTCAGAACTGTATCCCTTAAACTTTTCAAGGTGCCCTCAGCTGTTACCAGCATGTTCAGTAATTCGGACAAGGTGCTATCAATCTTATTCATATGGTAGTTTATAATGAACTATCTATATAAATCAAGAAGAGATTGAAGGATCAAATTCACTAGCAATTCCTTGTCCATGTTCATACTGAGCTTTTGAAGCTCCTCAATATCCTTGATCATTATCAAACAATGATCATTGACAGACTATCCATCATGTATTTTTACGCTAAATAGTCTTCAAAAGATCTCAAAGCAAGCTGTGCGACTCTGCTCACCATACAACTCTTGCAGGTAAGTCAGCATCTCCTTGGCAGTCCTCATGTCTTCATGCTATTACTGAAGATCATTGGATATGGATGCTAAAATATAATACTTCATCTTATTGTCCTTATCCATCCACTTCTCAAGTGCGGCTCATTGATCAGGGGATGGATGAGTTGGTAACACAGGCATATCCTAGTCAAGGACATGGGTTAGTTTCTCAGAATTGAGAACAATTCTAAAATTTTAGAGCCAGTCTTTATAGTTTATTTCGGTCAACCTATTAGTATCAAGGATA
The DNA here is from genome assembly GCF_000442705.2 of Elaeis guineensis. Lineage (NCBI taxonomy): Eukaryota > Viridiplantae > Streptophyta > Magnoliopsida > Arecales > Arecaceae > Elaeis > Elaeis guineensis. The sequence goes on from NC_025993.2 coordinate 80,456,136, forward strand.
CAAGCTAATGGGTTGGCATTTGACATAATTATCTATAAAGAGAACAGTTTCTAGTTAGATATTTATATTTATAAAATATTTATTCTAAAAACTTTAAAAAATAAATAAAAAAGCTCTCACTATTTCTTCGAATCTGCCACACTCCTCGAATAGAGAAACGAAAACCTATACACAATTGATTTCAAGTGGATACTGTATCTCACTGATCTATATTCATCTCACCTAATAGTTATTGATGAGCATAGACCAATGAATAGACAACACCTTGTCCATTGCTTCATTAAGCAAGATGCAGCTGGTTTGATTTCTAAGTCTTGTGGCCTCACCTAACAGTTATTGGCATATTTCTTAGTTAAGTCAGATCCATTGTTCACCAGCCAGTGTAAAGCTATCATTGGAACTCTCACCTAACAGTTATTGAGCCCAATCCCATCTATCCTGGGGCATCAAATATCAATAGAGTGGTTGTACCTTTCTAACGCAACCAAACCACTGTAACCAGTCGAGAATGATCAATGTCAGGAAAGCATCCGCATCTCTATAATGATGGAAGACCTCTAGACTTAATATTTTATGAGAAGATTTAGGTTTAGATCTCTTCAAAATTAACAGATATAACATCCGACTGATCAAGTTCAGGTAAGCACATCTATATGTCTAACCATTCTAGTCAGTATGGGTGAATTCGAGTCAACAAGCGATCCTGTGCGATACTAAATCTTCCAAAATGGCCGGATAAGTTAAGATGAGTGGGGGTCCCCCCGTTGCTTTTCTTAGACACCAACAAATTAGTCAGATCAGATAATGAAACTAATTAAATAACCACCATCTAGATACTTATCTTAGACACCAAATTGATCGATTAGAATCAATCAGAATCGATCAAGTTAATCTATTGAAATGGGTCTGAACCACTGAGCCAAATTTGACCTTGAGTCAATCAATTCATATCAAAATATGAATCAATATGATCAACTACAACTAAACTTGACTTTGAGCCCCTTTGATCTAATCCTAATCAATCATTTATTAGGTTCAATCAACCACTCAAAATTGATAATGGATTCTAATCTGATCTAATCAATTAACTCTAATTGTAGTTTGATCACTAGACCTAATTTATTCAACCCATACCTTCATGCAATAACATAATTTTTAGATTCTAAAAATAATTTTTAGATTATATTTTATTACATACATTAGTGGCTTATGATCTTAAAATAGTTTTAGACTAAACCTAATGTCACATATCACATATATAAAATTTTAGATCTAAACTACAGACATATATATATATATATATATATATATATATATATTTAAGCTAAAATTAAATTTATATATATCAAATATATGCATAACAAAATCTAAAATAATGATTCAAATATTTTTAAAATATTTTTTAAAAAATTAGTTTGTATCAAACTAGGACAATCTTTTCAATATAGGGGGTAAACTCTATATCAGGACAACCTTATATCAGTTTGATACAAGTATTTAATCATTTAAATTTTATATTTAAATATAAAATAAGATATATCATATACATCATTTTTTAAATCTAAAAGATTGATTTAAATATTTTAAAAATAGTTCACAAAATCGATCAATCTTGTGCTAGGATAAATTTTTCAATATAAGGGGTAAATCCTATACTAGGACAACCTTATACTAGCACAATATCAATTTTAAATCATCTAAACTTTTAGATCTAAGATAAAAATCAGATTATATATGTCTTAAAAATCTGTGGCTCCGATATCATTGTTAGAAAATCGGGTAGGTTTGCATGCATAGATTTCAAAACCTTTTTGAAGAGCAGCAGAAACGAACTAAGTTAAACCCTTTAACCCCACATGCAATAGATCTCATCTATTTCTATTCAAGCTCAAAAATAAAAACAAGCATATAATCTAAAAATTAAAATAAAGATTAGATCAAATATCAATACCTTTGTGCGGGTTGAATTACACCGCTACCGATGATCTTAGATCTGAAGTTTCTTAAGCTACACACGTGTCCGACCTCTACAGATATCCATCAAGATCAATCTTAAATCTTTCTTCTCCTAGTAAATCCTTCTTCTCTAAGTAGGATCTTAGCCTCTTTAAATTTTGATCAACTATTGATCTTGACTGCAATCACAACCCTTGAACTGCAGCCTTTTCTCCTTGTTCCTTGCTATAGAAGAGACTCCTCTCAACTCAGATGTGTGGGATGATGGAAGCCCAACCCTTGGGCATTGGAAAGAGAGGAATAAGAGGAGAGGTGTGGAGAAGGAGAGGAGGAGTTTTGAATTCTCAAAATTTAATAATAATAAAATTCTAGGAGACCATCTCCTTAAATAGACCTTTTTTTATTCCAAATTGTTATCCAATCATGCTAAAAAAATTAGATCTTATCTCATAAGGTCTCTTACCTTTTAATCTAATTCTTTTCCTAAGAAAACTAAATCTAATTGAAAAGGCCCTTGCTTCAAAAGTCAAGTGGATACGGCGCCCTTATCTTATAGGCAAGATAAGAGGGCGCCACATGAATTATTAGGCAGGTAGTTGGGGTGCCAACACTTGGTGCCTCCTTAGAGTTTTTATGCACAAGAGAGGGGGTGTGGCCCCTCTCTCTCTCTCCTTCCATGACTAAGCAAGAGAGGAAGTGGGCCCTCTCTCTATCCCACGTTCTATCCAAAGGCAGGCGGTATCTCTTCTTTCCAATAATTTCTACATCACATTAGAAAATAACAAGGGAGAAAATAAGAGATTAGTTAGCCAACTCATTGACTTAATCTAATCTTTTTGGGCCCATAAATAGGTGCCTCACTAAACCCAAATCAAAATAGATTTAGATTAGATTCAAGGCAATGAACTAGATCCAATCTTTATCTAATAAAGAATCAAAGTCCAGAGAAAAATTAGGTTTAACCATATGCTAGCATGATTCTCATAAATCCAATAGGATTTTATCAAATTCTAATCCAATTAGAACTTCATAAGTCTAATTGGTTAATTCAAGATGAAATCCCTTAATGTGTAATCCCATAGATTCTTTTCTATCTGGTAGTGAGATATATTGTAATATCCATCACAATATCATGAAAACTCTTTTCGATGGATTGGAATAATTTCAGCTCTACCCTTCAAGGGTCATAAATCATCAAGATGATGCTCGATAAGTCTCACAATCCATCACTGACAGCTAACAGTATGTAGTGGCAACCTAGTAGAATAAAAGTATGAACTCCTAGGTGCAGTTATTATATGATTCAATCCTTCTATCATGAGTCCCAACTTGATGGAGGTCATGGAAAACTCATCAGACCTCATCGTCAGTCATATGCTAGATTAGCTTGACTTAAGTTTATTTGTGAATCTCATGAAAACTCTTTTCTAGTATTCATACTTACTTTGGCTAAAGATTTTTTGAACTCAGTCTCACAAATTGCATAGAACTTCTCTTTTTCTACCAAGATCAATAGATTCTATCTAGATGCATTCTACTCCTAACAGTAAATCAAATATACTATAGCCAACATACACAGTAAGGGTTCAAATAGCTAGGGACCAAGAAAATATGTAGTCAAACTCAGTAGCATCACTGTGAATAGCTAATGACACCGCAGGTCAAAGGACCACTCACACAACTACAGCTATTGTGATCCAGGTGGTGTGTCCAAGGACTAGGGGACCAAGGCTAAGGCCAAGATCCATCATTCATGAGGGCTTCATGGAGGCTCTAGGGCTAGTTGGGCCCTAGGTTGAAAGGCTGTGGGCCTTTCGGGTTCTTGAGGTTTAGGTTATGTGGGCCTCAAGAGACCAACTCTTTATGGGCCAGGTCTGGGCCCAGGATAGGTGAGATTAGGTCGAGTCATGGATGTACATGGGCTTGGATTAACCTAATCTCTCATAGAGTTGGTCAAGGGAGTTTTGGGTTTGGGTCACTTGACCCTATATTTATATATACAAGCACTGTATAGGTTTGATTAAGCCAAGGAATATGAAAATCCTTTCTCCCAAGTCTCTCTCTCTCTTCTCTCTCTCTCTTCAGCTATTCTCCATGCCCCAGGAGCAAGAAACCCTAGGGTTTCTTGCCGCCAGGTCCATAGAAGGCAGGAAAAGCAGGGGAGGCGCTAGGGTTTTGAGCCCCTCCCCCTTTGCGCCGCCAACCATATTGCCTCTCCCTCTCTTGCAACCATCCAAACATCAAGTCCAAGACTTAGAATCTCTTTCTGTGAGGTTGGTACAAATTCTTCTCAGATCTGGAGTTGATCTGAGATCGTTTGAGGCATGGGTGAGATCTCCATCAACAGATCTACAGGAAAGGCTGCAGCAGGATAGATCTGCAAGGTCTAGTTCTATCTACCTTCTTTCCTATCTAGAATATCTCAATTCAAGATATATAAATTGGAAGACCTCTGCCCAGGCCTGATCTGGTTGGGTACCAGATCTTGGATTTTTTAGAGGTGTTCTTCATCTGGAATGAAAGGCTGACGAAGAAGACAGCAACCAGGCTGATTTCATCAAGGGCCTTCGATCGAGTTCAGAAGTCTCTAGATTTGTTCGTTGCTGGTTCTGCTGCACCCAAGGTCCGTGGGAGGAGCTGGGATCATGCTCCAATAGTTGGTATCAGAGCCACATTGGTGAGGAAGTGGTTCCAAGCGCGAGAAGTTGAAGATCTCAAGTGTTGAAAATTTTCAGCAAGGTACCATCAAGGTATATTCTACACTTCTTGATTTTATATTGCTTGTTTGGCTTGGATCTAGTCATGGGAAGCAATATGAAGGTCGATTTCAAGAAGTTTGATTGCAAAAAAATTTTTTTCATATGAAAAATCTGGGTGGAGGATCTTCTGGTGCAAGCAGATCTGGATCAGGCTTTGGATGAGAAGCCTGAGGGAATGATAGATAGACAGTGGGCATCGTTGGAGAAGAAAGCATGCTCAGTGATCAGAGGATGTTTGGCGGATGCGGCATTGTATTTAGTGCTTGAAGAAAAGACCCCGAAGGGCCTTTGGTCAAAGTTGCACACCATGTATATGGGGAAGAATATGTGCAACAAGCTAATGCTGAAGAAGAGGTTGTACAGTCTTCGGATGTAGGAGGGATCTGATGTGATTGGCCACATTCAGAGGTTCGACCAGTTGTGCATGGAGTTGATGAATATCGGGGTGAAGCTGGATGAGGAGGATAAGTCCCTGTTGCTTTTGTGTTCACTGCCAGGATCATATGACTCTTTGGTGACTACACTGCTCTACGACAAGGAGACTCTGGAATATGAGGACATGGTCTCGGTGCTAAGGTCTAATGAGCAAAGGAAAAAGTTGACCAGAGATTGGGCTCCCCAGGAGGGTTTGGCAGTAGGGGAGAGGACAGGTAGAGGCAGAGGCAGAAGCAAGTCCAGGGGGCGGTCCAAGTCTAGGAAGGGAAAGAAAGAGATGAAATGCTTCAAGTGCAATGAGTTCAGACACTTCAAGCGAGAATGTCCACTATGGAAGAGCAAGAAGGGAGAAAGAAGTGGCTCAGAATCAGTGAGTGCAGTTGCTGGGCAGCAGGTGGAGGATGATCTACTTGTGGTATCAGATGTCACAGGTATTACACAGAGGAGTGGACACTAGACTCTGCGTGCTCACATCAATACACACCACACAGGTCTTGGTTTGCGACATACACCAAGACAGATGAGAGATCAGTGACTCTAGGCAACAATCATCCTTGCAAGGTGGCTGGGATAGGGATAGTCAGGGTGAGGATGTTTGATGGGATTGTGAGGACATTGACAAATGTAAAGCATGTCCTTGAGCTGGAAAAGAATCTGGTGTCACTAGGTTACTTGGAGCATAGTGGATACAGCTTCAGTAGTAGGGCTAGAAGTGGAGTATTAAACATCTCCAATGGAGCTATGGTGATGATGAGAGGCAGGAGGTTGGACAATAATCTCTATCGCATGGAGGGATCTGTGGTGACCGGAGAGTCTGATGCAGCAGTTGCAGCACAGAACCAGCAGGGGGCTTACAGGATGTGGCACTACCGCTTAGGCCACATGGGTGACAAGGGACTGAGGGAGTTGAGCAGGAGAGGACTCATCTCTGATCTGGAGGATGGTGCTACAGGGGAGATCTGTAAGCCTTGCCAGATGGAAAAGCAGAGGAGAGTTCAGTTCAACATCAGTACAACCCGCAGTGCAGCCCCTCTGGAGTTAGTACACACGGATGTGTGGGGACCAGCCCCAGTTTCAGCTAGGAATGGGGCCAGATACTTCATGACCCTGATTGATGATTTCTCAAGAAAACTCTGGATTTACTTCATAAGAGAGAAGTCTGAGATCTTCACCAAGTTCAAAATCTGGAGAGCTGAGGTGGAGAAGGAGAAGGGGAGGAGCGTGAAGTGTCTGAGGTCAGACAATGGTGGGGAGTACACCAGTAGAGAGTTTCAGGATTACTGTGAGGAGTGTGGGATCAGGAGACACTTCTTAGTTAAGGGGACTCCACAGTAGAATGGGATGGCTGAGAGGATGAACAGAACACTTCTGAAAAAGGCACGATGCATGAGGCTGCAGGCAGGGCTTCCAAAGGCGTTCTGGGTTGACACAGTTAACGCAGCGGGTTACTTGATCGATCGGTCACCTCACACCAGGTTGGATGGCAGGCTTCCAGAGGAGATGTGGTCTGGAAGGATAGTTGGGCTGGGCCATCTACGGGTATTTGGGTGCACGGCCTATGTGCACATTGGAGCTGGTGAGTGGAGCAAGCTAGACGCCAGATCATGCAAGATGGTGTTTCTAGGCTATCCACGAGGAGTTAAGGGATACAGGCTGTGGGATCCCTTGGAAAAGAAGGTCATCATTAGTCGGGATGTGACTTTTGATGAGGAGTCAGTCCTACGGAGGCGAGCAGGTATGGAGGAGCAGTAGGAGCAGGAGGAGGTCCAGCAGGGCGCTGCTGGACAGCTTACCTCTTTGATTTTGCCTCTTGCAGGTACTACGAGAGGACATGACATTCAGGTGGAGAACCTACCTAAGGTGTCTCCACAGGTAGAGAGGACTCGGATGGATGATCGAGGCGGAGAGGTCCAGTAGGAGCGAGCTGGACCGAAGACTGATATCGGTGTTGCCCTACACAAGCCCAAGAGGACCATCAGGCAATCGGACCGATATGGCTTCGAGGAGACGCTGTCATATGCCCTGGTGATAGCGAATGGAGACCCATATACGTATCAGGAGGCTATTGAGAGCCAGAACAGAGAGTGGTGGGTCTAGACGATGTTCGAGGAGATGCAGTCTCTCCACTAGAACCAGACGTGGCGATTGGTGCAGTTGCCACAGGGGAAGAGGCCCATTGGCTGTAAATGGATCTACAGTCATAAGGAAGGGCCTTCAGAGCAGGGAGGTATCAGATTTAAGGCAAGTTTAGTGGCCAAGGGATAATCCCAGAAGGAAGGCATCGACTTCAGTGAGGTCTTCTCTCCCGTCGTCAGACATATTTCCATCAGAGTGTTGCTGAGCATTGTAGCAGCTCAGGATTTAGAGTTGGAGCAGATGGATGTCAAGACGGCGTTCCTCCATGGACATTTGGAGGAGAGGATTTACATGGAGCAGCCACCCAGTTTCAGGGATCCAGGATCAGAGGGAAAAGTTTGTTTGTTGCAGAAGTCGCTGTACGGGCTGAAACAGTCACCGAGGCAATGGTACAAGCGGTTCGACTCTTATGTGCGCAGCATTGGACTTTTCAGGTGCGAGTTTGATCCCTGTGTTTATGTTCAGTCTCTTGAGGATGGTTCTAAGGTATTCCGACTCTTATATGTGGATGACATGCTTATAGCATGCAAGAGTAGGAAGGTTGTGCAGGATCTGAAGGCATCCTTATCTCGAAAGTTTAAGATGAAGGATTTGGGCCCTGCAAGGAAGATCCTAGGCATGGAGATTTTCAGAGATCAAGCCTGGAGGGTGCTACATCTATCTCAAGGGGGCTACATACAGAAAGTCATAGAGAGGTTCGGGATGAAGGGAGCAAAGCCGGTGGAGCTGCCACTTGCCGGTCACTTCAGACTCTCGAAGACCATGGTGCCATAGACTGAGGTGGAGGCTCAGGAGATGGAGATGGTTCCTTATGCTTTAGGAGTTGGGAGCTTGATGTATGCGATGGTCTGTTGTAGGTCAGACATCGCTCATGTAGTGAGTCAGGTTAGCAGGTTCATGGCGCAGCCTGGCATGGAGCACTGGAGAGCTCTGAAGTGGATATTCAGATACCTGGCGGGTTTAGTTGGAGTTGGCATCTGCTATAAACAGCGAGGAGGTGTAGTGGGATACTCTGACATGTCCAGGGAGGCTCAGGGGCTGATTGACGATTATGTAGATGCAGACTTCGGTGGAGATGTGGATACCCAGAGGTCTATGACAGGCTTCATCTTTAGCCTGTATGGAGGTCCTATTTCTTGGAGATCGAGTCTACAGCCTATCACGACCCTATCCACTACAGAGGTGGAATACATCGGGCTGATAGAAGTAGCTAAGGAAGCAATTTGGCTGAAGAGTTTGTTGATGGAGATGGACCTTACTCAGGAGGCCATTAGAGTCACTGTGACAGCCAGAGTGCACTTCTATTAGCACAGAACTCAATCTATCATGCAAGGACAAAGCATATCGACATTCAGTATCATCGGATCAGGGAGCTTGTGGAGGATGGCGAGGTGGAGCTGGTAAAGGTACACACTAAGGAGAACCCAGCTGATGCACTTACGAAGGTACTTCCACGGGACAGCTTTCAGAGATATGTTGAGCTGATTCGGCTGATGGACAGAGTGAAGCTGGTTGAGGCCTTGGGACACCAAGGTGGAGATTGTTGTGATCCAGGTGGTGTGCCCAAGGCCCAGGGGATCAAGGCTAAGGTCAAGATCCATCATTCATGAGGGCTTCATGGAGGCTCTAGGGCTAGTTGGGCCCTAGGTTGAAAGGCTGTGGGCCTTTCGGATTCTTGAGGTCTAGATTATGTGGGCCTCAGGGGACCAACTCTTTATGGGCCAGGTTTAGGCCCAGGATAGGTAAGATTAGGTTGAGTCATGGGTGTACATAGGCTTGGGTTAACCTAATCTCCCATAGAGTTGGTCAAGGGAGTTTTGGGTTTGGATCACTTGACCCTGTGTTTATATATACATGCACTGTATAGGTTTGATTAAGCCAAGGAATATGAAAACCCTTTCTCCCAAGTCTCTCTCTCTCTTCTCCCTCTCTCTTCAGCAACCAGGCTGACGAAGAAGACAGCAACCAGGCTGATTTCATCAAGGGCCTTCGATCGAGTCCAAAAGTCTCCAGATTTATTTATTGTTGGTTCCGCTACACCCAAGGTCTGTGGGAGGAGCCGGAATCATGCTCCAACAACAGCATCAAGTCAATTACTGATGAGTGGATAGACATCCAAGTGATTTCTCATATTGGTCACGCTCAGTACAAGTTGTTCTCTAACAACCATCCACACCCTCACTCCAGTATCTTTGCACTGTAAATCTGAGACTCATCTATCTACAAGAAAGGTGAACTATGCATCGATCTCAAATGGATTGATTACTATCCTCCATGATGATCCTTTGATCGAGAGCATTTAGAAACTAACCACTAATTAATGTATGTCTCAAATTCTCAACACTTTGAAAATATACAAAAATCATCTTTGTTAATTTTTAGGATAAATCATGGATACATAAACATAATTAGAATGAAAAGTCCTTTATTAATAATAAAAATATTATAAGTACAAAATTAAGCTCTGGTATTACAAAATGTGTCAGTCAACAATTAGCTTCTAGGGCACATATCTAACAAATGTGCCATCAGATATGGCACATGGAATAAAGATAGAAAATTTAAGAAGAGTAACCCAAAAGGACTCTTCCTTCTGGGCACACAAAATAAAGAGGTATGGAATTAAATGGTATGTGGATGGCATGGAGGAGGTTTGCTTCACATGAAACTCTTTCATGTGAAGAGTTTTAGATGCCTAGGAGTCCTTGGGTGTGAGCCCTTTTAGATTAGATCAAGGCATCAAGTTCTAGATTAGCTCAAACAACTTTGGGCTTGGCATGATTAGGGACTTGGGTTAATCCATGTGCTAGCATGTCAATTAAACCCATAAAATTTTTAATAAATCTAATTAGATTAGTCCATGATCAAATCCTTAAGTGTGTAACCCACTAGATTCTATATCTAGTCAGTAATAGACTCAGACTGATGACCAAACTACTCAATTAGAAATAGGTCAACCCAAATATACTAATTAGTTAGAACTCTTTCTAATTGATTGCTAAATTAAACTTTTAAATTCTTATGAGTCCATAAGTCAGGATTGATCTCTAGTAATATGTCATGACTATCTAGAAGATATAGAATTTTGGTTGAAATATCAAAAATATTCTTCAGTGGTGAGTTACTCTGTAATTTAATCCTTGGATCATACAACATTCCAGATAAGCATGGATATGAAATCATGTCAAATCCAAATACTTATCTATATATATCTTGATCTAAAGATGAGACTCAGTTGATGATACATTAGAAATTTTTTCTAATTATCATCCTGCTTTAGCTAAAGACTTCTTAAGTCATCATCCTATAAGATCATATAGGATGTTCTCTCTCCTTATAAGAAGTTATCGCTCTTTTGTTGACCACTCACAACTTTCATGCATACTTCACTATGCTAAGAATATCCCACACAAGTCTCAAAGAGTTATGTTAGGGTATGAATCAAAATATAGATTCATATACATAAAGTACCATGATGATCTCAAATCTAAGGATCACTCGCACTACTTCTACTAGAGAACAATCAACTGACATACTTATCAGACTCTATCAGATGTTCTCTCATTAGGTCAATTCAGTGAGCTCATTCTTCAATGAGTATCTACATCCTTGTATTAGTGTTACTATGCAAATGATTGTGAGATCAACCACCTTCTCCTTTGAGCATACATTGAATATGCCAATCTTACCGTTATCATTGATCCCTGAATCAATGATTCTATGATTAAAAATATTTTAGATTATGACTATCAACGATTTAGATCTCACTGGCATGATCTCATCATGGCCCTAAAATCATTGACCCAATCTATGGAGTTTATTATAATCTTAATCAAGTATCAAAATGCAGCATATAATAAAATAAAATACCTAATTTTATCTATAACTAATGTTAAATATATGAGTTAGAAAGATAGAATATAGAAAATATTCCATTACATCACAAATGCAATTGGCTTGTAGGGCACAATTTTTTCAATTCCAGGCCAAACCAAAAAACTCTCCCATTGTCAAACCTCTAGGATAGAATAGAATGAAGAAGACATTGTTACTGCCTAAATGGCTTGTCAACTTGTGATCCTAGGGGCATTGAAAAAATTGAACTAATCATCTTGTCTATATCAAATCTCCATATCATCACTTTGCTGAGTTAAATCATGGATGGTGTCATCCTTTGCATCATGTGATCGAATGTTAAATATAAAATTAGCTTTGCCCTGCTCCGTGCCTATACCAAAAAAGGGAATAAAAAAACTTCTTGCATATGAAGATAGTATATATATTAGTATGAACTATCCATTAAAATATGATACTGCTCTATGTGCATTGCAACTCATGGTGCTATATATCTTGCCGAGACAGTGCATCTCCATTAGAAACCATCCCTAGTTGCTATCCCTAAGAAAATGTATAAGGAAGAAAGATGCTTCTTATAGCATGTAGGACAGCATGCAAGAACTATGCAAGAGTCAATATGGCATGATTTGCCTAGACTAATTGTTGGGACATTCAAAAGCTTTGCCATAGTAGAGGACTTTTAAGGCCATTGTAACAAACCAGGATTTTACCTGATGGCACTTTGTTCACCATCTAGGGATAGGTGTGCCTAGGAAGTAGATATGCAAGCATGCCACCAAAGTTGGTTTAGTTGGAAAAGAGAGTGATTGAAGGAAGATAAAAGTAACATTCATACAGGTACTTTGACCTTTGAAGACTTTCACTATCATCATACTGACCATTCAAAAAAAAATGAATAGTATAGGATAGGGTATAGCTAGAGCTACAATTGAACTATTCTACTATTACTACTACTCCCAAGGGCAGAGTCCTACTAGCAACCTAAAATCTAGATAAATTAAAAATAAAGAAAATTAAGGATAAGCTGGATTCATTGATGTGTCCAATGGTCTCTTCTCATTTATTCATATACATAACAACAATTGTAAGACATCCACTGACTTCTATAACTATCTACATTATCATGATCTTTAGTGGTCATGGAAGTTCACTTCCATGATTTCATGAATGACATAACTACAAATCAGACCACAATTGAAATAAAACCAACATCGATCATAGCCAAGTCCTATCCCTTCATCCTACATATCGTAGTTAGTACGTATTATAGCCAAGTTCTGTCCCTTTAGCCTGTGATTCCACATGGATAGTTATCGCTAAATCCTATTATGTTTAGCAAAGGTTACATGACTTTCATTTGTTCTGGATCTTGTTGATGAATTGGCAAACTAACAAAGTTTTGGAAAGTCATTGGCACAAGCTTTGCTGCATTGAATTGAAAATTGAACAATATGCTTGATAGTGGACAATTTGTCATCTCTCCAAAATCTCGAGAATTTTGAGATTTGTAATCTTAAGTACTTACAAACTAGATCATACCAATTAGGATATGGCTTCTAATATATTGGCCTTAAATAAGTTGATATGCACATCTTAGTTGGTCTTGAACCACTTGGCCAACTAAGCCACATTCAACAAGTTCCCTTTCTCAACTCTATGAAAGGAAGGTTGAGTAAGAAAAGCTGGCCCCAGCATTGATCGATACAATGGTTATATTTGGAAGATAGCTTGGTCATACTATTTGTAGTAACCCAACCCATAAAGACTTAGCCATCAAAGAATAAAGCCCAAAAGGCTTATGCACGCAAAGCATTCAAAAAAAAGAAAAAGAAAAGGAGAAGAATGGGAGGATCTCCTCTGATGAAATAGGAGTTAGAATCAAACTCTAGGCTCTGCCCTATAAGAAGAGATGCTACACCCTCCCATGGCCTCACATCATTGAAAATCCCTCCTCTTCTCTCTATTTTTCATCTGAGTTCTTCCTTTGTGTTCACAGATAGACAACTCTGGAAAGCACTTTTGTGGAGAAGAAAAAGAGTAACAAAGAAGAAGAAAATCAGCTATATATAAACTCTATTCAGATGACTGCGATTGAAATCCTAGCTTCCACCTTCTCTCTCGATGTCAAGACGTTGTGCGAATCTGCACCGGTGGATCTCTCGACGTTTCACTGCACCTACCCACTGATGACGCCACATGGGATAAGATCCATAGGAATAGTCTGCCTCCAATAGTATTCCGACATGTGACAAATTATGGTTGATTCAAGGATGATCCTGCAAATCATCAAATCGATCGATATAAAGGCAACATAATGCTTCATTCTACTCATTCATTATTATTATTGCATGGCTCACAAAACAACAAAATGCTCAAGCATTCCTTCCCAAGATAACAACAAATGTTGGGCGGCTAAAAAGATAACTCCACGGGAGGTACTGAAAATGAAAATCAAGATAGCAATGAGGTTGCTCTTTCACCCAAAATAGTGAGATTATCTCGAGCCCAGGAGTGGGGGGCAACCAGTTGTTAAGGTAACTTCTCAGATTTTCGATGTTGGATCGATACCTAGAAGAGTTATCCAGATTCTCCACCTTAGTTATATACTGAAAAGAATTCTTGGAACCTGGCCAATAGGTGCTCCTCATTCTCAGACGGGTCGAGTGAAGGTCGAGAATGATGATGAAGGGGCTAATTTTTCAAGAACCTCTCAATATGGCCAACCGACGGTCCTCATCTCCAAACGAGTCGAGCAGAGATCAAGGATGACATTAGCGACCTGCAAGAATACTCCCATAAAATGGCCTTACATTAACCTTGGATGAACCCTCATCGGTCTCCCTTCAAGTCACATTGATGATCAGGAAAAGATGATGTTACTAACTTGGCGAAGGCAAAATTTATTGCCAAGGACCGGTTTGGGACCTACCTCATATACTGTAACTTTGGATATAATGATCGAGAATCTTGACTTTATGGCTAGCTCGTTCTATTGATTGAGCCAATGGACATGTCGAACAAATAAATGGCAAATCTTGAAGATTTTTATCATTCCATACAAGAGATAGTAAAGAAATTTATCTCATTTAAAGAAGGTTCGTGCTTATTTCATTCAAAAAAATTCATTATAAATCAATTTCATTCGAAGAAAGTCTGTTCACAATGAAAAAGAAAGCAAAAAATACAAGTTTGACCGACATCCTTAGGTGTGGCCTCGGTAGCAAGATCGAACCTTGCTCAGCAAAGTCTCCTGGTGATATTCATTTTGAGAAAATTTTCTTAACAATCACTGCTCTATATCGAAGGATATTAGGAATGGCATAATCAACTTCTCCCTTGGAGACTTGTCTTTATCTTCCAGATATTCCTTTCAAAGGATCAGGAAGTTTGCTTATTAGGGGAATGACAACTCTAGTGAAAGGTCTTAGACCTTCCAGAAGGGCTATATGCTAAGAAGACCCCCTAAGTGATTGCTCACTCCTTGTCTAGACCAATGACTAACATAGGCAACTGCATCCTTGACCAAGCCCATGCTAGGGAGATGGAACCTCAATAATAGGAAAATTGACTACCGGCCCTGGCTAGAATGATTGAATATCAGTAGCCTCCTAAGATCGATATCAATCATGGTATGACACTTGAAGCAGTGATAGTTTTCTAATACCTCCCATTCCAAGCTAAAACATCTGCAAGTGTGCCTCTTTCGAATGCCTTGCAGCTAACCGAAGGGTGGGGGAAAACCCTTCCATGGAAAGGCAGACACCAGCGACAGTTCCAACCCTAGTGAAAGGCTTCAACGATGACATTGTGGAGGCTGGATGGGACAAGCTTAACTCCAGGTAAAAAACACCCTCTATTTATATAGGAAGTGGGCAGGAGCACACCCCATCATCGCCTTAGTCATGCATCAGATGTCACAACCCTAATGGCTCTAGAACTCATGCCTTCCAAGAAAAGGTGCCCTAGTCGTTCCCTTCGATAAAATGCCATTTTGGAGATTGTAAGCATTAAAGATCGCATGCATCAAGACCCCTAAATCACACAATTCTTCATTACATAGCCCTCAAAATAAACCACCTAGATCGACTTGCAAGGCATAACGTAGGGCCCACCAATATCCAACATTTGGCAAACTCCAACGAGCATGGAGGTAATCTCTGGATCTCCTTTTCTAAGCCATCACGTCATGGTGCTTTGAACTCTCCATCCTTCATAATTATGGCAAGAATAGAAAATAGATGCATTAATGAGGTCCCAATCCACCAGACACTACAAAATGAACATTTTGAGGAAAAAAGTCAGATCGAAAACTGACGACCAACCATGGAGCTAACTACTCCCTTCGTCTGAAGCAGTGAAACCACTTCGGACTTGAAAGAGTGGGGGCAAGTGTTGTGGAGATTACCTGCCATCCAACCCAATCTTTCCTCCTTGGATTGTAGCCATGCATCTACTAGTGACCCGATGAGACTACTTTAGACATCAAGGAGAGACCCAAGAACTCGAGATGAAGTGGTGAATTGTTTGAATCAGACATTTAACTATCTTAAGATCGGGACCAAACTGATAATGGGAAATAAAACTTAGTGACCTATATGGGCACAGATATACCCAAGATAGGGCCTCAACTTTGTCCTGAACTCAAGCCGCCAACTTATTTGACAATGCAGACAATTCCTAAAATCTCCCAACAACTTTTGGAACATAGGTACGATCTGCGGCTAATACCCATGACTAACAATTTTGATTCATAGATTAGTGGAAGAATTTCTATCCTAACGACCTATTAGATCATGGCATAGTAGGTGTTAACAGCCTGCTAGATTCTAGCAGAATAGCCTATGACTCTATTTCTATATAAAAAGATAATAAAGAAATTATGAGATGAGTCCGATTCTAAAGAGGAAAAACTTTGCTCCTATTCTCCTTCTTTTTTTTCTCTTTTAACTGTTTCCTAAACTCTAGTTGACTTAAGCATCGAAGGATCTTCCATTGGACACACTCCAATAAGTGGGCTTTCTTTGCAGGTCCATCTACTATCATGAGTAGCACACATCTTTTGAAAGCACCTGATCGATCTCTGGACGCACTGGCTACCAGGATTTACTGGCAACAAATAATTCATGATTTTTTTATCGATGCTGTAATTTTTTATATATTTAATATAAAAAATTTAGTACTTCATATTATATATACTTTTGTAATCATGGTACATGCTGCAGCTCCAAGATGGAGTATAGCAAAGGAATTTTAAGCCAAAAATAGAAGGATTTGAAACCAAGAGAAGTTTTGAATTAAGTACTTAAGCCAAATTATGTTAAAGCTTTGACATCATTTGGTTTTGTCCAAGGAAGTGGCCAAGTATGGTATTTGATAGACCAAGCAAGAGGACCGTCGACCGAAGTAGTCAACAGAAAGATCAACTATAGATTAATGTCAAATCAGCTGGATGGTGAACTATAGGTCATTTGCTAGATTAAAGGGATCAGAATATTGTACAAGATCAAGCAGTTACTAAGAGACAGTAATAATCTGACAAATTTTTTTAGGATGAGGAGGGAAGATGGAGGAGAGGGATCCAAACAATGCCCAGCATATAAAGATCGGAGGGCTTTCAAATCCGCACCTCAAGGCCCATAGATTGCAGAACGCTTGAGTTGTTCTTGTCGGATTGCAGAGTGATGGAACGCTTGAGTTATTTTTGCCACTATCAGGTGAAGAAAAATAAGATCCCGACTCATCTTGCTAGCAAACAGGAGCAAGTTTGCAGGAGCATGGCAGAGGTAAAGCGGCTTCGGAGAGCAAAAGCTACTGAGGCAGCGAAGGTGGAAATGACCTTTTGAGACTCTATAAAGATCTTTATACCAAACGAACCATACCTTAGAAGGATTCTAATTGATTACTATATTTCAAAAAGTAACTTAATCAAAAGGGTTAGCTGTTTAGGGTGCGTTTGGTTATATTTTTTGATTTTTGATTTTTAATTTTTAAAAAATATTTTTTATTTTTTTAAATTTTTATTATTGAGTAAAAGCAAAAATATAAAAAATATGTTTGGTAAGTACGTTGCTATAAAGCAAAAGGTAATATTTGAGAACGGCAGGTGAAGAGCTTGACGACGGAAAAAGGTTCAGAAAGGAAGAGAGGAGGTGGGGAGGTGAAGAGCTCGACGAGGAAGAAAGGGTTCGGGCTCTTTACTTTTTGGTTTAACGTTTTAGATATGCAGAAGCAAGAAAGGCAAAAAAATAAATTTTGAAAAGTAAAAATTTTTTGCTTTGCATATAAAGTAATTATTTTAATTTTTAATTTTTTATTTTTATGATGTTATCAAATATTATTTTTTGATTTTTTTTTAAAAATTAAAAAATAAAAAAATATTTTTTTAATGACCAACCAAACGCACTCTTAGTGATGGTATGTGGTCAATCTTTAGGAGAAGAGCAGAATGGGCACAAATCATTGTCAAAAGAGAGAAAACCTCTGAGAAGCACAAGAATTCCTAGAGGCACATTTACTTCAAATGCTTTGACATTGCTATCCGATTTAGTGCGAATGTGGTGTTAGATACATCCTATCACCCTCCTGATCAACAGCAGATGAGATATAGAGAGCATTATTAATACTGCATCCTAACATTCAAAGACCATTATGTACACGCACATCTGTGATAAGAGTATGGCGAAGGGAATTATTTTGAGTCCAGGGAGGTTCCGAATAAACAATCAAATACTTAAACCAAATAAGATTGAAGCTTTGATATCATTTGATCTTACCTAAGGAGCAAGCCAAGTAACTAGGAAGCCGCTAAAGACTGCCAAATCGAGTAGCCATCAGAAAGGCTGAGTGAATTAATAACAAAAAAAAAAAAGAAAGGCTGAGTGAATATAAATGTCAAATTAAACCAATCATGCATCGTGAGCTGTAGGTCTTTTCCTAGTGACCTAACCAAAGGGATCAAAATACAATATAGATCAGCCAGTTACTGAGAGATGGTATAGGATCTGATATTTAATGAGATATGGCAAGTGAGAAATCAATAG
The DNA here is from genome assembly GCF_000442705.2 of Elaeis guineensis. Classification (NCBI taxonomy): domain Eukaryota; kingdom Viridiplantae; phylum Streptophyta; class Magnoliopsida; order Arecales; family Arecaceae; genus Elaeis; species Elaeis guineensis. The sequence continues at coordinate 80,474,320 of NC_025993.2, forward strand.
TTCTGATGGTTGAACCTATTAGAAAAAAATGGAGTCCGTGTTCGGGCTAATATTGACACCAGACTCTAGAGGGCTTGAATACAGAAAATATCAAATCTCAAATAGGTGCGATTAGAAGTCCAACTAAAAATGGATATAATTTAGGCCCAAGACTCCGCCCACGATCGGCTCCACTAGAATGGACACATATGGTTACCAAACTATCTATAATTCCATATATAACTAATGGATGTAACACGAAGAAAAATACCTTTTCCACCGATCAGCTTTATCATTATTTTTATATTTATTTACTATTATATTTATCTTCAATTTTTTTGTTTTAGTTATCCTTTTCTACTCTAATTTATCGATAGTTATAGCATAAAATCATAACCCCAGCTATATCCTATCTCCTCTTTTAGGTAGGTGGTGTGACGGCAGTACAAATTTTTAAAATCGAAGCAATAGAATCCGTACTAATTATCAATCCTTCACCTTATCTTCTTTCCAGCTATCAATGATAGTGGCATGTCATGCACTCACACGTACACACCCCCAAGCAGAGGATTTCATGAGTAACACATTCTTTTCTGGCATGCCCGATGGGATGTTGGGTGGCTATTGTCATACTGCCAAGAAAGAAGATTGATCCTCATCAGCTGTTAGAACTACCACGGAGTCCATCACACCATGCCAAAGAGTTAGCGTTTTTAGGTTAAGCCATCTAAACTAGTTCCTCCAACTCTGCCAAGGAGTTGACATCATCAACAACTAGATCTTCTCTACTCCCAAGGAGCCTGACCTTGAAGACAATAGTCTACAAAGGGAGGTGACCCATCTACCTGCTGATTCTCATAAAAATATGGTCATGCATGCAATTCGGAACCTATATGGATGAGAGCCAACATAGTCTAGCGAAAGCAGTCACATATATCAAATGGCTGTTATGAACCACCTGTGGAATGACACGAGTCTTTGGATTTGATGAGAGCACAACTTGAGATCCTTGTTTTTGTTATTAAGACCCAATATAATACACCGCAACATGCTCTAACTCATACTTAATGAAACTGGATGATCATAATTACTTTGAAGAGGGCAAATCGGCCAATCAAATATAAAAATATTAGGGCCATCAAGATATCTTACTATCATATTTTAGCTTATCAAAAAGACGAGCTCGAAGATTATCTTATAGAGTCCTCAGGATCCACAAATCAAGGCAAGGAGGAAATCCTATCAGTGAGCGCAGAATCACATCTGACTGAACAAGAAGTCGGTACTTCGATTCACGCCATATCGACTTTCAAACTTGGAACATGTGGCCATCTCAATATACGAACGGCTGTTGTTGATGAGGTTGGTGAGATGTAGACCTCTAGAGATAGAATCAAATATACTGAATAGTAGCGGATGGGGGTTAATATCATGTCTTGTAATACCAATTGCCTCCATTGTGGGTGCTGGGAGAAACAACATCAATGGATGTCATCACTCTTTTCTCGGTGGTATTGAGTTCGTATCTTGGAGGGGCCATCTTTGGAAAAGATTTTATGCAATTTGGAAGGCCATGCGACGATCCTTGATGATGACTGGAGGGTGAGCGACCAGTGTGGTGCTATTGGATTTCGGACATCGGTTCTGATGTTCGTCTTGTCTAAATCTAGTAAGGCTCTTTCTCTGTTAGGTGGTGTCTTCTCAGAGTCAGGTATGTTATTTTGTAGGACTTTTGTTTTTCTTTTGGTTGCATATAGTAGCAACCAGTCTGTATTTATATATTTTACTTGGTAATGAATGGAGGCTTGTCCTTCTTTTCATCAAAAAAAAGTTTGCTCCTTTTGCCTATCACTTCCTTTTTTTCTATTTTAATCGTATCCCAATAACCACCAATAAGAGGGTCGTGAACACTTGTGCCAACAGTTATACCCTTGCATTTTCTGGAAATGCATGACACATGCAGAGAATTATATCTAATTTAGTGCGGGTCAAATATTATCAAGATAAAAAACACCTAAAAACCATTCTATGTATCATTTATATGGGGAATCAAATCAATGACCTCTCAATTGGCTAAGAACTAATCAGCCACCATGATAATAATCTCTTTATTAAAGCAAAGGTTTAATTATTATAGTTATTACAAGCTTATTCACATTATAAAATATCCTCAAATTAAATATATTATAATATCTAATATTTTAATAATTATGTCAAATAAAAAAAATAATCCTTTTCCTTTTCGATAAAATTGAAACACGAATAAATTTATTTTATCTTTTATATTATTTTCAAAACATATTTAAAATATTTGAAAATATCGATAACTTCAATATTTTCATATATTTCTATATAATTTTTTTACAAGTTTTTTAAACAAAGATAATTTTATTTATGCTACAATTAAAGAGTAATAGTGATATGTAATGTAATACTTTTGTATTATATGAATATTATTCTTTGTAATATTTTCAAAATCATATTTAAAATATTTAAAAATACTGATCACTTCAATATATTCCTATATTTCTATATAATTTTTTTGTAAATTTTTAATTATAGATAATTTTATTTATACAGTAATTAAAGAGTAATAGTGATATGTAATATAATACTTTTATGTTATATAAATTTTATTTAAATAATTTATAGTTTTAATTATATTTTTAATATAAAATATTACCAGATCAATGATCAAGACCATTGATCAAATTGATTTAGGATCAGAATCTAATTCAACATTAATGTATACTTAGCCAACATTTTTATTTTGTATCAATTAATCATTCTCTCTTAAATAGTATCTCTAATAGAATGAGCTATAAGCTAATACCTACATGGAAGTATTATCTCCCAATATTTTTGTTGCCCAAGCCAGCAACAGAAGATGGTGGATGTGGGATAAATTGAATTTCCTCAAAAAAAAGATAACTTAAACTTAGTTTATCATGATTGTAGTGAGCGTATTGCTATGAAGGTGCTAAAGAAGAAATAAATCATTAGAATAGTAGAGAAAGAAGAAGAAATAATTGTACGTATAAGTTTTATGGTAGTTCAGAATAATCCACTCCACTTTTCTTTGAATATTTTATTATATAATTCCCTAAATTACAAAGCTACCCAACTTTTAACTATAGTCAAATCTTTTACGAGTATAGTTTCTTCTCTGAAACTCATAAATATCCTAGCTAACTTATGGGCGCTAACTAAGTCTACCCCTTTTAGATCATTTCCTACCTCATATATTTAGGTCCAAAGGAAAAAAGCTTTAATATGATCAAACCGCTCATAAAGTTAGATGTACAAGTGAAGCTCGCAATAAATGCTCATAATGTTGAAGAGGTAGTGCATATGCAATTATTGCTTTTCCTCTTTGTTGTTATTATTTTTAAGACTATATTTTTGCTTTAAGTGTTCTTTTTCTATTTTTTTCTTTTTGCTATCTTGTTCTCTGTCTCTCTCTCTCTCTCTCTCTCTCTGAATGCAATGGATACTTGTATTTATATGAAAAAATTGAAGTAGATATTGGAAGGCATTTAATGCTTAATTGATGGCCGACTATCTATGAAGAGGCTCAACGCACCATAGAAGAAATGACTCCAACCACTTAAAGGATGACTCCAAGTGATCTGAGAGACGGCTCCTACCTTGCTTCCATTTTTGCTCATAGCTTTGGAGACAACTCCTCAATATTTTCCTTTTTGTATGTTTGTTTGAAGACAGCTACTAGCTTCTGAGAGGCGGTGCTTGTCATTTGCAAGCCTAGCTCTTCTTTCATGAGATGGCTCCTGGTCATTGACTCCTGTTGCACCGGTCAACTTCTGAAAGGCATGTATTTCAACTCCTTTTTCTCAGGTCCCCTTATTAGCTCTTATACATTGGTTCCTTCGGCGTGGGTCGACTCCTGGCTTTGTAGTGTTGACTCTTTCAAGTATGAGGTGGCTTTCGATATTGCATAGGTTGACTCCCAAACCTGAGAGACGGCTCCTCCATTGTGCCAAATAGCTCCTAGACTTGGGAGACAGCTCTTTTCTTTTACTAATTGACTCTAGGTCTTAGGAGACAACTTCTAAAATTTTGTAAGTCGAATTTTCTAGCTAGAGACAACTCCTATTCTATAGGTTGGCACTTGTATTTGGAGATGGCTCATGTGACCTTATGGCTTGGCTAGTATTGCTAGAGGCAATTCCTCTAAGGTTGGTGAATGGCTCCATTCTAGACTTAACTATTTCTAATTCTCTGAAAACAACTCCAAACAATATAGACATGACTCCTGAGCATCCTTCACTGTACTTGGCTCAAGTTGTCCTGTGTTCTTGATTTTCTTTTAATTTAAATTCATTAGTAATTAATCAAATACTTTGTTACATCAAAATAAATTCTTTGGGTCAATAATCTTTTAAGATATATCATAAAAATAATATCATGGATTCTATAATAAAAAATGGGGTTTTACTTTAGTGCTCTTTTATAATATTTTATTATAAAAGATATCTAAGACACTATAGCGCCATCATATTTTTTTAATAATATATTTTATAATTTTTACTAATAATCATATTTTATTATTTTCAATCCTTCTTCTTCCTCACCACCTGCCTTCCTGCCACTGCCTGCCTTCCTGTCGTTCACCACACTACCATCCTTTTAGTCATTTTATTGTTGATTTTTTTCGAGCTATCCATTTTTTAAGATGGACAGCACTGATCTATTTATCAGAAACCAGTTTTAATTGGCTATGAACATGATTAGTGTGGTAAAGAACTCTCAAATTTTAGGTGCAATCTGAAAATGAAAAAGCTGGTAGGGCATTTTGAAAGTTGGACTCCTTCCCTTCCTCCCCTTTTCCTTCCCCCTTCCTCCTTTCGATAAAGCACCCCCCTTCCCACTAAGGATTGGCATGTGGCAGTGGGAAATCGAGCAATGGGCCCAAGCGGCAAAGGAGGAAGAAAGGGATGGCACATGGTCGTAGGAAAATGAGAGGCAGATGAGGAGGAAGGGGGTGGCGGGCCCAAGCAACCAAGAGGTGGATGAAGGAGGAAGACAGTGGCAAGAAGGCAACTGGCGAAGAGGTGGGCAGAGGAGGACTGGGGATGGCATGCGGCAGCAAGAGAGCGAGTGGCAGAGAGGTTACTTGAGGAGGAGAAAGGGCGTGGGATGTGGTGGTGGGATTGTGAGCTGCGGATCCAATTAGTAGAGAGGTGGGCGGAGGAGGAGGAGGAAGGGGTTGGCAATGGTAGTGGCTTGAGTAGTGGAGAGGTGAGTGGAGGAGGAGAAGAAAAGGATTGGCATGCAGTGGCGGGCCCAAGCGGTAGAGAGGTGGGTGAAAAATAAAATGTGTAAAAGAAGAAGAAGAAGAAGATAATAAAATATGAGCCACTGCAGTAGGTCCGACATACCACAGTGGTTCGTAATAATCGCTGTTGTAGTTTGGACCTACCACAGCGGTGATGAATAACCGCTATGGTAGGTAAAAACTTTGATATAACTTTTAATCCAAAGGTTAGATTTAAATATATTTTTTTTTAATTTCATATAATTTTTTAAGATTTTCGTGGCTACGATGATGATTTTAGTAAAAAACATCATTCTATCCCTCAAATTGAAATTTTAAAAAAATTTAGTCGATACTTACAAATAATTTTGGATGATTACGTAAATCTGTAATAGTAAAATCAAATTTTAAATATATCTTTACTATTTATTATCTAAATAATTATTGTTAGAGTATCATCACAAAAGATCGTCTTGATTTAGTAGTCCTAGTTATGTCCATCATTAAAATTCGATTTCGATGGCCACGAATGACTGCACGATGATCTAATAGATAGAGACTACCAATGGATTCAAAAATTTATGATGATAATTTTGATGATATTTGTAACATACTATTAAAATATCACTTCAATCGAACATCATTAGCATGATCAATTTAGCACAGAATAATTTTGACTGTTAAATAAAAAATAAGTGATCAAAAGATCAATCGACGTATGATTGAGATGATTTTTTGGATAAATAATCTTTGTTAGTACTTTACTCATTTATACGATAGTAATCATAAAATTCAAGCTATGCATATATGTTGGAATCCACTTGAGCACATCTTACAAAAGTATAAGTATAATTACTTAAGAAATTTAAGAATGAATAGCAAGCGATATATAGTTTTAAATCGTTCATATATGTATAGTTTGAATTTTACGATCACCATCGTATAAATAAATAAAATAGTAGCAAAGATCATTTATCTACAAACTTATCTTAATCGGACATCATTTCACCTTTTGATCAGTTATATTTTATTTAACGGTCGAAATCATCCCGTGCTAAATTGACCATGATAATGATATTCGATTGAAGTAAAATTTTGATAGTATATTATAAATACTATTAATATCATCATTATAAATTTTTGAATATATCAGTAATCTCTATCTATCAGATCATCATGTAATCGTTCATGATCGTTGAAATCAAATTTTAATGATCAATATAGCTAGAGCTATCAGATCGAGATGGTCTTTTGTAATGATATTCTAATAATAATTATTTAGATAATGAACTATAAAGATGTACTTAAAATTTGATTTCACTATTATAGATTTGCGTAATCATCCAAAATTATTTTTAAGTATCGACTAAATTTCTTTAAAACTCTAATTTAAGGGGTAAAAATGATATTTTTCATAAAATTATTATCGCAGCCATATAGATTTTGAAAAGTTATATGAATCAAAGAAAAATTCACCTCAATCCGACCTCTAGATCAAAAGTTATGGCTTTTAGGAGGAAAGTTAGTAGAGCATAAATTAAAAAAAAAAGATTAAAACACAGAGGCAGGGGTAGCTCATTGGTAAAGTAAAGCACCAAACTTGGGCAAGGGCTCAATTTTGAATCCCACAAGATGCATTGACCACTCTTTAATCATCCACTGTTTGACCGTTCGTTGCCCCCTCCCACCAGCCAGCCATCATCCGAGAACAGTCGATCATTTTGACCAGTCAAAGGCTATGACAGTGGTTTAGCAATTATTGTCATAGGAATCTATTACAGCAGTTAGCATAACTGCTGCCGTAGCTAAAAACTACGGTAACGATTTTTTGTGCTATGGCCATAGACCTATGGTAGTTGATGCAACTGCTGCCATAGCTCAAAAACCGTTGTCATAGACCTACGGTGACGGCCACAGTGGTAGCAGTTATCTAACCATTACTATCGACTATGACAGTAATTTTTTAGGCCACGGTAGTGATTTTCAACTACTGTCATAGACCTATTTTGTAGTAATACCCATAAAAAATTCTGAAGCCATTGCTCCAATCCCCAGAGATAGTTACCCGATATAATTTTTCACCAAGAGATACATCGGAATAGAGCTAAACATCGATCTCACAAGAATCATCCTGCCCATCATAGATAGGCATTGGCTTGCCATCCCTCCAAGTGGCCTAGAACCCTTTGCTCCATGGGCCTACAGTCAGTCCTTCAAAGATGCCTCCCCATGATAAGAACACCCAGATAAGTCAGGATCCCGATCTGCTTTTGAATCACCATTCTATCCTGAATCATTTGCTTCATCTAAATCTTCATCCGAGGGCTGAAGATGACCACAGACTTCTACAAATTGACTAGCTAGATAGAAGTTTGACAGTAGGCCTCAATAATGGATGCAAAGCACCTTATGTTTCGGACCAAGGCTCGATTGATGAGAAGGCAATCATTTATAAAAAGAAAATGCAAAAGCAGGTAGATCTTAGGGGATGGCTAGTAGGTCTCCAGCTCTGACCCCTGAACTGCCACTCTTAATGCCCAAGATAAAGCATCAACACACAAAATGAATAGATAGGGAGAGAAGGGGCAATCTTGGTGAAGCCCGACAGTCGAGTGAAAGAACTCCAGTGAGATACCATTAATCAGAATGGCCAAGCTAAGAGTCTCCATACAGTCCATGATCCAATCGATCCACCTCTCCTAGAAACTGAACTCCTATAGCGTCTGCCATAGAAAGTGCCAGCTCATCTGATTATATGCCCGCTCCATATCTAGTTTAATCACCATAAGGCTTTGGTAGGCAGGGGCACGCTGTAGATCATGCATAAACTCCTGAGCGAGTAAGATATTATCGGTGATGCAATGGTCACCAATAAAAGTATTTTGCTCTCGACTAATCAAGTGAGGCACAATTAGCTCCAGCCGTCGGACCAAGATCTTGGCACATATCTTATAGAGAGTGGTACAAAGGCTAACCGATCTGAAGTGTCCCATGGTAGATGCATCAAGTCGCTTTGGGATGAAGGTGATCAATGATAATCCATTCCTTTAGAAGGCCCTTGGAATCAAAGATCAGTGGCACTACCTCCACAAACTCTCTCCCAACAATAAGCCAATACTGAAGGAAGAAGAGTGGGGAAAGTTTATCTGGCCCCAGGGCCTTATCCTCCCAAAAAAATTAAAGGGCCCCATGCACCTCCTCGCTGCCACCGAACAAATCAAGATCTCATTCTCCTGTTCAGAGACACCGACCACAGGCTGGGCCCCCTTTAAGGGGGTATCCCCACCCAGATGCACCGTTCAACGAGATCTAAAAAATTGAAGGATCTGGCCCTTGATCTCCTCACTGTCATCTCCTACTCTTTTGTCACTCTCCCTCAGCTGTCTTATATAGTTGACAGACCTCCAAATCATAGTGGCTTGGTGAAAGAACCTGATATTCTGATCCCCCTCCCTAATCCACTAAATCCTAAATTTCTATCTCCATATAACATCCTATTATTTTAGCAAAGAATGGTGCACCAATAGCTTGTGATAAAGCTCCCTTAAGTCAGGCTCTTAGAGGCCCTCCTTTTGGTCCTCCCTCAACTGCAGCTCTGTAATGTCTACCTCCACCCTCTCTATCCATCTGAAAATGTCACCAATCTCAATACAATTCCATCGAAAGAGTCTACATCTAGTAAGCTCCAGCCTTTGGGTCATCTGATACCTTGCATCTGTTGAAAAATGTATCCTAAAGCTAATTATATTATTATAAATAATTATGCTCTTGTATATGAATTATTAATAGATAAAAATTATTTTTGACAGTTCATCATCATTTGCATCTTTCTTTATAGAACTCTTATTGTTATGGTGAAGTCCTTAAAACTATAAAATAATTGATAAATGAGAATTTATCGAATAGTTCTTAAATATGTTCATGACTAAATGATACATTATTAACTAGAACAATAACGTTGATCGAGTATAAATCATTGTATGCCATATGGGTTGGTTGTTCTCATAATTAAAGAGTATGCAAATACTGGTATGGCATACAGATAAGATATAGGAGTACATCATCACCGAACAGTGACTCACCTATAGAATGCTCTGCTGTTATGGGCGGCTCACGAAGGATATGGATATAAATATCTCTTCGACTTAAAATCACTATGGTGACTTGCAAGCAACTCACTGTGCTTTGATGCTGGACTACCTGTATTTCTAATATAGTGACAGAAGACTACTGGGTATAGTCAAATACTTGCAAAGTCTATATGTGAGTCAAGATGGGATTGACTTCTTCGAATTATAGAAGTTAATGCATCACTATATTTCAATTTAGTAAAATCTTGGCTAGAATAATTCTTGTGATCTATCATAAAATTTGAAAGGTTGACATACAATGTGGATGACTTATCTAGGATTGATTGTTTAACCCTAGGTCATCCTGAGTATTGAGGGTAAAAGAGATGAATTATGTGATAACCATATGCCTAGGTTCTTGAATGTTATTTTATAATTATTCGATCTATCCGAATGTCGGATGTCATTACTAGATGGTTATTTTGATTAGTATAAAAAATAGTTTTTATACTATCAGTTTAATGTTCGAACTTATGGAGTCATGCACAAAGTCAAACATGTAGAAAAAAATTAACCTAATATCTATGTATTCAATTTGAAAGTATGAAACTTGATTGAACATATAGATTTACTTAATTAAAAATTAAGTTGTAGATCATACAGAATTAAGCATTGACTATATCTTGCTAACACTGGATATAAAGTATAGATTTAATTTTGAAGATGAATTTTACCTAATCAATGATCCAAGAAATTATAAGAGACTAGATTCAAGTTTTAGTTACTTTAGATTAGATCTAATCTAATTGAACTTGATTTAATTTAAGACTAATTGGGCTAATTAACCAAGTTAGACTTGGATCAAAATCTTAATTGTATTAGGATCCACAGTCTTTTCAAATTTAGTTCGAATCGAATTCAAATTGAATTTGAATTAAATCTGAATCTGAACCAAATTGAATTTAGTATACTTAGCCAATTTTCTCTAAGATTCTCTTTCCTTGTGGCTAACCAAGATGAAGGAGGGTGCTAGAAATTGCACCCCTCCCCTTGGGCATGCTGCAAAGATGAGAGGTGCAAGTTGGTGCCTCTCCTTTCCTCTTTTGGATCCTCATGGATTAGGAAACTTTGAATTTGATTCAGAGTCCTAATCTATGAGGTGTTTGATTAAGTTTAGGACTTCTCTTCTATTTAAGAGGAGGACTCTTGGGTGTGTAAAATACATGTGTGGGTGTGAATTGATCTTGGCGTGAGAAGTTGGAGAGGGCGTGAGCATCCTCCTAACATGGGTTTCCCTTGGGCATGGAGTCATCCTTGGCGTGAGCCTTTCTTTTAGGCATGGAGCTTCTTCTCCTCTGGCATGAAGAGATCCTCATAAGCCTCTTTGGTTTGAGATTAGATCTCAAGAAGTTCCTCTGTCTTTATCTTTCTTTCCTACAGTGCTTGGCGTGCATGCAAAGTAGAAGATCTACGCATCTAGATCTCGCAGAGTATCAAGCTTCAAAAACTCCTCTACCTTGATCATCATCTTTCCACTGCGTATCAAGGTAATCTTTCATAGTAGTTATGAAAAAAATTTTAATTAGAAATCTATTCTCCTTCTTCCTGGTCATCTGATGCGGATAGGATAATTCTTCATCTAGTATCAGAGCCAAGATCAAGTCTATGATTGCATAGTCTATTTCTCTGGATTTTTTTTATATTTTTCTGATCTAATTTTAACCAGATTATCAGATCAAAATCAAACCCTGATTATAGTATGTTGAAAATCTATTTTATAAAAATTTTTCTGTAGATTTTTGTTCAAATAAATAATCTGATTATGTCTTAATTTAAATCTATCTTTTGATAAATTTTTATGAATGTTTTTCAGTTACAAAATTGGTGTTTGAATCAGGTTTAGATCTGAATCTGTTTAGATAGATTTTCAGATCTGTTTTTCGATAAGATCTCTGCATGTGTTTGATTGTCATCTAAACCAAAAATTTCTATGCATTCATACAAATTTTGAATAGATTTCTATGCTATTTTAGATCCAAAATTAATGATTCATTTGATGTTAAGATTTAGGTTCAAATCTAAATTTTTTTTTATGATGTAGTGTCATGATCAAATTAGATTAGATGAGAACTCTACGGCTGTTCTATTATGCACATGTTTTATGCATATATGATATGTAGTGCAGAATTCTTCTTAGTAGCTAAATACTCAAATTGAGTTTATCATCATAGCCATTCAGTCATAAGAGATAGCAGAGATTAAAGTTTCTCTCTTGTCCAATCAACGGATTCTCTTATGGTGTATAGGGATGCTGCTGTTATTACATCTTATGAAGAAGAATAGTAAAAAAAAAATTAAAATTATTTTAATCATAAATATGTTTAGATTAGATCTAAAATAATTTATGATTTATTTTTTACTGATTTATGCAAAATATTCAGATATGAAAATTAGTTTCATGATCTAAAGTTTTATGACATATGATGTATGCTTTGCATGAAAATTTTTGTAAAATAGTTTTACAGTTGAAATTATTTCAATATATGATTTCATACACTTATTTGAGAATTAAAATTAAAAGATCTAGATTTGAGAATTAAAGATCTTACTATACTCCATAACTCATGGGGGTATGGGTTAGCTTGAATCAGATTTTTTAACTGAGTTAGACCTAGGGTTAGAATCGAATATGGATTAAATTGAGAAATAGATTAAATCTAATCAAGAATTAAATTAGATTATATCAAGATTTCTTTAGATCAATCTCAATAGTTGTAGCTTGATCAAGTCTATTTTTTTTATTTTACCAAATGGACCTGGTTGTAGCTCGATGGTCGAACCTAAGTCCTTTGGCTGACCAAATCGAAACTAATCGATCAATTGATGTCTAAGGTAAATTTAATAATTTGATTGGTGGTTTTTAATTAGGGGCATGCTTTTCTGGCCTATGCGGCAACAAAGGCAAGCATTGACTATCCTCCCATCGATCTCACTTACCTGGCTAACTTAGTAGATTATATTTTGATTAGGTCGTTGAATGATTCGAGTTGACTCATATCATTAAGATTAATCAGTATGACTGATGTTGTACTCTAATACCACTTATTGAAAAAGAAAAAAAGAAGAAAGAAAGAAAAAAATACTATAAATAAATCAAGATAACATGGATTGACCTTAAATCTACCTCCACAAGGCGTGCAAGCTTTACTATGAGAGAAAAAAAATCAAACAAACACAAGAGAAACTCACCACTCAACTCTTGTATAAAAATCTTTCAATAAGAAGCTCCAAAATTCTCATAAAAAGTTTTTGAAACCTCACTTAAAGCCTCTCTGTATGACCAGGATGTCACTACCTATCCAATGCAATAAACCGCTTATCAATTGAAGCTATATAGGCTCCAAAATCATCAAAATAGTGTTTCACTTAGATATTGGGTCTAAAACAAACTCTAGAACTCTTTTGGACTATCCGATCATGATAGGCTCGAACTAGAGCCATTCGATTGTGCATACTGTGTCCAGATCATGCTCGAATTCGATCTGGGCCATCCGATCACATCCAGATCACATCAAAACCATTGGATCATGCCTCTAATCTCTAGCTCAAACCCAGATTGAGTCTTAGCCATCCGATCCTGATTGGCTCGAACTAGAGTTATCGGATCATGCCAAAACAAAATAGCCACCATTAGAAGTCACCCACCCCTGATCGGTCTACATCGTATCTGGTGGATAGCATGGAGCACGGTCTATGATGGACTGCAACTAGATAACGTGCCTAGGTGCTTGCGCATGTAGGCTGTGCTCACCTGGGCTGGCCCAGCACACTGCACTACTAGGCCTGGCTTGTGCCGCCACCGGCCTGCACCAGCTTGTGGCCCCTCCAATGGCCCGTGGGTCATACCAACTACTCTCGATATAGGAGGATATATCGCTTAGTCCTTAAATATATTTACAACCAAATGATATGCTATTACTAGGATGATAGCTATATTAAGTATAGGTCATTGTGTGCCATATAGGTTAGTTGTTCTCTTAACCAAAAAGTATGGAGACACTGAAATAGCATATAGGTGTGATGTAAAAGTATATTTCACTGAATATGACCAATTTTGGAGTACTCTGCTGTCAAGAGTTACTCTGAAGGGATATGGGTATAAGTGACTTTCCAATCTAAGATCACCATGATGACTTGTAAGCAACTCACTATGCTTTGGTGCCGAACTATCTAAATTTTTAATTCAGTGATGGAAGGATTCTGAGAACGGTCAAGCACTTATGAAGTTGGTGTGCGAGTCAAGATGAGATTAACCACTCTAAGTCATAGAAGAGTATGTCTCAATATATTTCAATTTAGCAAAATTTTGGCCTGGATAGTCCTCATGAAAAGTCACAGGATTAATTAGGTTGAGACACAATAAGGATGCACTGATCAAGAGTTGACAGTTAACTTTGAAGTTATCCTGAGCATCAAAGGTCAAAGGGATGAATTATACGGTAACCATATGCCAATAACTTCTGAGTGTTGCTTTGCATACATTCAGTCTATCCAGATGTTGGATATCATTACTAGATAGTTATTTTGATTAGTATAAAAATCTATTCCTATACTATCGATTTAGATTCGAACCTATGGGATCACATACATTAAAAGTTTCTCTTTGATCAATTGGTAGATTGACGATTGAGAATCGTTTGAGGGTAAAATTATTAATGTGATTGATGATCAACCCTGTGTAATAGTTGTAATAATATAATTTGCTAAGTATTGATGAATTTAAAGAGGATTAGTTAGTAATTAGATCTTTGATTAGCTCAATTGAATTAATTATTAAAATCTAGATCAAGTCTAACTGAATTGAATTCAATGTGATCAAACTCAATTAGGTTATGAGATGATCTAATCGCTAAGGGAGATTAAGTCCTGATTTGATCAGGATTTAGTCTCGATTAATTTTTGATTGGATTAGGATTTAATCAAGTTAATTAAGAATCTAATTGGATTAGGTTCACTTTGGTTTAATTGGATTTAACCAAAAGAGTTTTGGTTTGGATCAAATTGAAGAACCAACTTGAAATTCAAACTAGGTTTGAATTTCAAATCCCATGCACCATCATTTTTTCTCCATGGCTTTTTTCCATGCACAAATCTAATTTGTGCATGAGAAACACTCCAGCAAACACCCCAAAATGTCGACCCCTTATGATAGGATGGAGATTAGTTAGTTTGAATTTAAATTAGATTTAAATTTAAACCCTAACTAAACCCTAATCCTATTCTTATCTTTCCACCCATCGATTTATTGGGAATTGTGTCCTAAAACCAATCATATGATGATTGAGTTCATCTTTAAATATGAATTATTGATTAATAAATAATAGTTATTCTGATATTTTTCATCACGTAGTTACATTTTTCTTGAACTCTTGTGTTGTGATGAAGTCCTTAAAACTATGTTAGTGTACGATAAAGAGAGGATTTATCATATAGTTCTTAAACATGTTCATGACCAAATGATAGGTTATTATAGAATGATGATGTTTATCGAGTGGAGGTCATTGTGTGTCCTATGATTTGGTTGTCCTCTTAATCAAGGAGTGTGGTGACACTGGTATGGTATATAAGTGAGCTGTAGGAGTACATCATCACTCAATAAGTGACTCACCTGTTAAGCATTCTGCTATCAAGAACTGCTCGCGAAGCATATGGGTATAAATATCCTTCAGACTTGAGATCACCATAATGACTTATAAGCAACTCACTATGCTTTGATGCCAGACTATCTGAATTTCTCATGCAGTGATGGAAAGCTACTGGGTACAGTCAAGTACTTACAAAATTTGTGTGTGGATCATGATGGGATTGATTCCTCCAGATTATTGAAGTTGATGTATTATTATATTTTAATTTAGTAAAATCTTGATCAGGATAATCTATAAGATAAATTTGAAAAGTTAAAATACAATATGGATGAAGCAATCTTGGTTAACAGTTAACCTGAGACCATCCTAGAGCATTCAGGGTTCAAAAGATGAATTATACGATAACCATGTGCATGAGTTTTGAAATATTTTTTTATGATAATTTGATCTATCTGGACATCAAAAATCATTATTAGATGGTATCTCAATTAGTACAGAAATTGATTTCTGTACTACCGGCTTAGTGTTTAAACCTATGGAGTCACACACACAAGTCAGACATCGTAGGAAAGTATTAGCTTATGTTTATGTATCCAATTTGAAAGTACTTAACTTGATTAAATATATAAGCTAACTTGATTGAGAATTAAGTTATAGATCAAACAGGATTGAAGAGTTGACCATGTCTAGCTAGCACTAAACATAAGGTTCAGGTTCGATCTTGAAGATGACAGCTTTTGATCTATGATCCATGGAGCATATGAAAGATTAAATTTAGGTACTAATTAATTTTAGATTAGATTTAAATTAATTAAGCTTAATTGAGTCTAAAATTTCAAGTTAGACTTGGTACAAAAGTCCTAAAGAGTTTGAGATTAATAGCCTTTCGAAATTATTTCGAACCAGCTTCGAATCGGATCCATTTTGGATAAGATATGAGAAATTCTACTTGCATTAGGATTCTCCTCTCTTATGGGCTGACCAACACCTAGAAGCTTCCTCTTTGTGGGCGTCCCATATGGATGAGGGATTGGGTGCAATGTGGTTGTCATATGTGATGGTAATTCTATCTCATGTAGGAGTCCTTCTTTCATGAGTATTGGACTGATTCAAAGTACGTTTGAGTTAGGAGTCCTATACTTATTGGATCATGAGATTTATTTATAAATAGAGAGAGTCTTTACCTATGGATGCATAGCAAACAAATCAGATTGAGAGAAGAGAGAAAGAGAGAGAGAGGCATGAGAAGAGAGAAGTCCTTCCTTCTTCTCCTTGGCCTCTCCCCTTTGGTGCCACCCCTCCTCCCTTGCTGTGGGCCCTCTTGTGGGTGTTCTCCTTGCTGGTGTGAGGTGTCACACCAGCACATCTCCTCCCTCATTTGATTGAATTGCGAAAGATGATTTGATCGGAGTTCATCCCATTTTTCTATATTGTCTGGCGTGTATGCGAGTAGAGGGTCTGCACTTTCGAACCTCTGTGAAGGTTTGATTTTAGATTTTTAAAAATTTATTCTCTAGTTCTATTGCTAATTAGGTAAAAATTTGATTCTTATTTATGTAGATTAATAGAAAATTTTAGATGCAACCTACGCTATTTGAAGAGAAATAGTTTTTCTTCCCTTCATGGCCCCTTGTGAAGGGATCTTATTTGCTCAACAAAAAAAAATGTTCCCAAGTTTTTTCCATGCCATTCTCATTTGTTCAGCCCCTCTTTGATTTGGCTTTGGATGGGGATAAAAGGTGTTAGTGTTTGAATTCGAATAGAAGTTTGAATTTAAACCTAGATGTGCTCTTATCTCATCCAATCACTCTTATTCGGCAACATAAAAGAGTTATGGTTTTGTGCGATGAGAAGGGCTGCTTTTCCATCGTAAGAAAAGCAAAAATTAGAGGGCCGAATAGGTGTCTAGGGGTGTGAGGCTTGGGGTGGGTTGCCATATCTTGGCATGATTGATTTTGATTTATCTTCTTTTAGGTGAGTGATTTTGATCTAGGTGCTGGGATTGTGAGAGTAGAAAATCTGTAAGAAATTGTTTCTCTATTTTTCCTCCACCATCCACCAACCTCCTCTGATCCAACTTCAATTTTGGAAGAGTTTGAGAAGTTTAAAGAAGGAGATCCGATCAGATCCACCATCAAAAGTTTTCTTCATGAACTAGCATTCTCGGAAAGGCTGATCAATCCGAGGGCTTCGTGTGGACGATCTATAGAGGTCAGACATCCTGTATGGTTGCCAACAATCAGTGAGACCTTCAGATCTTCATCTATGATTGTGGTGTTCATCTATCCGTGCTCAAGTATAGGGTTCAGAACCCTGATAATTGTGGATTTGTTCTATTGTGTTAACTAGTTTTCATGCATGATATGTTGATTTAGTTGTTCAGATTTTTACTTGTATACATACATGCCATAGATCCTTATGTAAGGTGTTTTATGATCGGATCATATGCTTGCATTATAAATTAAAATATTTAATTTAAATTTATTCTACTATAAAAAATTTTAAAATGCATGCATGAAATCACTGCGGTTTTCCTTCAGTGGTATCAGAGCCATGCTTCTTATGATATGTATATTATGCATGTAGCTTTAAAATATGAAGTTTAATTATTTAGATTAAATCTAAATAATTAATCTTAATTCTGAGTAGTATAATAGTCGAATTGGGTAGATCGCCATGGCCATCCAGTTATAGAAAAAAGTAAAATTTCATGGCCCTCTCCTCCCATTCGATAGGGTTCTCCTATGGTATGTAGGGTACTGCATGATTATTATCCATGAAGATGAATAGTGAAAAGAGCTTAAAAATTTATTTTAGATCTGATATATTGTATGTTAGATTTGAAATCAATTTACAGTTGATTGCATAAAAACTTATAAAATATTTTATAAAATTTAAAATTATTTTTAAATATCGAACCTCATCCCATGTTAGCCCCAAACTTAATTGAGAATTAAGTGATCTAAATTTGAGAATCAAAGAGGTAAGGCCTTGTTTCATAAATCATAGGTTTATGGGTTAGCTCAAGTCAGATCCATTTAACTGGGTTAGACCTAAGATTGAAAATCACATAGATAATGGACTATGTTAAATTATTGATCAAATCTAATTAACAGTTAATTTTGATTGGGTCAATTCTTTTCTTGATCAATTCTCAATAGTTATAGTTGACCAATATCCATATCTTTGATTAAACCAAGATGGACCTCGATCGTAGCTCTATGGTTGAACCCAAATATATAAGTTGATCGAATTGAAACTGATTAACTAGTTGGTTTCTAAGGTAAGTTTAGTAGTCTTGACTGGTGGTCATTAATTAGAAGCTACTTGCATAGATTGAGTCTATAGCAAGTTAATGGCATATCCCTCCTATCGATCTCACTTATCTGGCCGACATGGTGAATCATATTTTGATCAGATCATTTAATGATTAGGGTTGATCCATGCTTGCTAGAAAATTAGTATGACTGATTTAGGTGCCCCTAGTTCGACTTGTCAGCAGTCCCCTTCATGACTTGGTGAAATCAGTGAGAGGATTTATGACATATCAGCTAGACCCATTTGTATCTAGTCTTCTTTGATCTGACTTGATGAAGTTAGTGGGAGGATTATGATCAGCTGGTCAGTATTTTTTCTTCTATTAATACATCTAACTAGATCCTCTAAAATTATTAGGTCTCTAAAAATAAAATAGTTATCGTGATAACTAGATCATAGCCTCCCATTAAGTTGGATGATAATGTGTCCAACAGTTTGGACAATCATTGGAGGTGCCATATGCCCGGTGCTCATCTAGCTGTCAGAATTATCATTCATAATATGTTGATTCAGATGTATTTTTCTAATGATGGTTAGGTTGGCTGAGCAATATTTGGGCTTGATTATTTGTTTGTCAGATACGTTGAATTTTGACATGTTAATGGTTGGACCTAACCAGAACTTTCAGTGGAGGCGCCACACACCTGCTGAAGAGGAGCTTGGGATAAAATTAATTACTAAAAATTATTTAGTGAAATAATTGGTTAAGAACCTATCCATGGGTGCACAGAGGTTGGTTGAGCCACACTCGGGCCCATATGCAGCCTGTGAGGATTTTAGTATCCGCTAAGAAATTGATGTAATTATTTGAATTAGAGGTAGAGGCTACCAATTCATATAAAATAATAGAAAAATTTTTAGACTAAAGTCTATGTCTTTAGGCTTAATCAATTCATATACTAATTTTATTTTTGATTTTTCTTTATGCAGTTATGGACACATCTTTGTCACTCCAATTACTATTAGATAGTGATAAACTGATGAGACTCAATTTTGATAGCTGATATCGAAAACTAAAGATAATCTTGGAGCATGAACGGATCTTATATGTGCTGATAGATCCGACACCTGAAGAGCCAGCTCCGAATGCTCAAAGTATGGTCTGAGATACTTATCAAAAGTGGCTCAACGATCGAATCATGGTACATTGCATAACTATGAATGATAAGTTCAACTGTAGGTTTGAGAATGCTCAACCATAGGACATGCTTCAAATGTTAAATGAGTTCTTTGACACTCCCGATGATGTTAAGAGGCACAAAATAAGTTATGCTATCTTTAATGCTCGAATGAGGAAAGGGATGTTAGTCACTGATCATGTACTGTACATGATCGAGTTGATTAAGTGTCTAAGCAAGCTCAAATTTTCCTTGCATAAACAGCTTGAGAAAGATGTAATTTTGAACTCTCTGCCTAAACCTACCTCCCATTCCTTACTCATTACAGAATGACAAAGCCTGCAGTCAATTACCATGGATTGTGGGGTTACTGCAAAACTTTGAGAAAGATCACCAGCTCCATAAGGAGTCGGTGAATGTTGTGGGAGGGCCTTTTTTTGGGCATAGATCCTTTAAGAGAGGGAAGAAGAACAAGAAGAAGAAAAATAAGAAGATACAGCAGCATGGTGGGGCATCTGCATCCAACCAAACCAAGAAACTCAAGTCTGATCAAAGTCAGACAGAATGCTTTTACTATAAGAAGCATGGGCACTGAAAGAAAAACTGTCCTCAGTACATTGCCTTCCTAGATCCGAACAGGTCGAGAAAAAAGCAAGCTATTGCTGGATAAGATAATTATACGATAACACCTTATACTTTTTCAATTTGTAATTCTACTATCTGGATATTAGATATCGAAAATCCTTTTAAGATATGCAATTCGTTGCAGGGTTTGTAGTCAGTAGGAGATTTGAAGAAGGTGAGAGATTCTTTAATATTGGAGATAGAAGATCAGTTTCAATTTTAGCGTTAGGGATTGTCAAGGTTGTATTCAAGTCCAATATAATTGTTCTTAGTGAATGTCACTTTTGTCCTTCATTTTTATTGAATATTATTTTTGTAGGCCTTTTGGCTATGAACGGTTATGAGATTTCAATAAAAAGAAGATTTGTAATATCATTATGAATAGTATCACTATGTTAAATAGATAATTGAATAATAAAATTTATATATTGTCATAGTCTGTTAGTATAGTATACACGTCCAGCAAATACCCTGAAATTGATGATGTCTCCGATATCTATCATTGGCACTGTAGGCTAGGTTATGTTAATAAGAACAGAATAAATAGATTGGCTCAAGAGGAAATCCTTAAAGTCAGTGATTGTAAATTATTTCCAACCTATGAGTCTTGTCTCTTTGGAAAAATGATCAAGTCATCTTTTACTGAAAAAGGTGAACAAGCCAGTGAAGTTCTAAGTCTAATACATACTAATGTATATGGACCCATAAACACGAGTGCCAGAGGTGGGTATTACTACTTCAGTACGAGTGCTAGATGTATATGGACCCTGTTAGACATGGTTCAATCTATGATGGATTTTGCAAGTCTGTCGATCTTCTTTAGGGGATATGCACTCGAGTCGGCTTATTATATACTTAATAAAGTTTCGAGTAAGTCTATAAATAAAACACCACATGAGATGTGGATAAGGCATAAACCAATACTCTCTGATATTAGGATTTGGGGGTGTCGGACTTATATCAAATGTTTGAAAACAAACAAGCTTGGATCTAGGTTTAACAAATGTAAAGGTAACTTAGTCATCTTACCAAGAAGATAGGATTTACAGGTCAATAATACTTCATAATTATTAATTTCAAGAACACCCTCCTTGATTAACCTGTCTATTCTGTTCTTGTTCACATGACCCAGCCTACAATGTCAAAGATAGAAATCGCTGACATTATCTATCCTAGGATGTTTGTTCGATGTGTATATTACACCAACAGACTGTGATAGTAAGTATATGCCATATTTTAATTATTCTCACATGATTTTAGTATCATTCATAATGATATCATAAAAATTATTTTTTATTAAAAATTTAAAATCAAGTTTAGCCAAAAGGCCTACAAAGATGACATTCATTATAAAAGAAGAATGATAATGACACTTATCTATCATGATACTACTAGACTCGAAAATAAACTGCATAGCTTCTAAAGCTAGAACTGGAACAAGACTTCCATTTTCAACGTTCAAAAACTGCTCGCCTTCTCTAAACTTCCTACTGATCTGTAGTCCTTGCAATGAATTATAAATATTAATTAGACTTTCAGTATCCAATATCCAGATAGTAGTTGTTAGATGTATGTCCTAGAAGCCAATATAGTTGACATATTGTAATTAATTTAGGACATAATTTTATACTTAATATATTGATATAATCAATAAAAGGGCAAATTCTTTTTCATTCAAGTGTAATGTGTCTTTAAATCATCCATGAAATTAGTTTCGATACATACTCTCAAGATGTTGAAAATTAGAGATATGTATTTAATTCCTAAAGGCTTCCGATCATAGGATCATCACGAGGACAGTGACAGATCTGGATAGACTGATGCATAAATTATTTCTTTTGGGATAGATGAGTTTCTAATCTACTATGTAGAGATACAAAGTGATGAGTACGGGTGGTTGTTAGAGAACAACTAGCACTGAGCGTGACCATACGAGAGATCACTTAGATTTTTATTCAATCGTTAGTGATTGTCTCGATGCTGTAGTTGTATGACTGATCGTTTGACTTGAGATGGTACTACTGCTCGCAGTGAGGCTGCTAGAGTTTGATTGACACATAAACATAGATCTCAATGAGCCCTTGTAGTGGATATGGGCAACAGTTGATCCACTGTAAGAGTAGGATACGCATCAAGATAGGATCTATCAACCTTGATAGAAAAGAGTAGTCCTATGAGATTTGAAAAGCTAAGTCCATGAATTTGTGACCATAATAGAGTAATTGATGAAAAAAAAATTTCATAGACATCACATCTAGACTTGAGCTAATTGAATCTATCATATAACTGATGTTGAGGTTTGATGATTTATCTATGACCTACCATCTAGTCGGGACTCACGATAGAGGGACTGAATCACACGTTAATTACACCTAGAGGTTTATTTCAGTTCTACTGGGTTGTCACTACATACTGCTAAGTATCACTGATGGATTATGAGAGCTCACTAGGATTATTTCGGATCGACAATCCTTGCTGAGTTAGAGTAAAATTATTCTGATCCATTGAAAAGAGTTTCAATGATATAATGATAGAGATCATTGTATATCTCACTACCAGATAGAATTAAATTTATGGGGTCACACAACAAAAAAATTAGGTCTGAAATAAAAAATTGAGCTTACGAAGTGTCAATTAGTTTTAGAGAAACTCATTGGATTCATGGTAACCTTACTAACACATTGTTGGACTCAATTCCTCTTTCTATTGGAATTACTTATTTGATAAGTTAATGCTAACTTAATTACCTGCTAATTACCTACATGACTAAGATTCATGAGACTTCAATTGTTGGGTGTCTAAGATTATGGATCACATAAATTAAGGATGCAAGTGCCTTATGAACCTCCTTGATAGTTATTATGGGACGCCACTTTGAATTATTCAATTTGGACGTATCCATTGATTGGAAGGCCTTTAGTTCTCATATGAGGTATCTTTTGGGTACAAAATAGGATGTTTAATTATGGGTGCAAGGACTCCAATAGTTGGCGCCTAATGGGGTTCCTAATGTAAGTTGGATAACTTAAGTTAATAGGAATCCTAATGCAAGTAGGACTTGTATTATATGATTGAATAGAATTCAATCTTTGTGCTTATAAAAGAAGACCTCCCCTAAGGTCCTAAGATCATCCAAGCCAGCCCCTCTCTACCCAAAGAGAACCTCCCACATCCTCTCTTCCTCCCTTTCTCTCTTCTCCTTAGGCATCCCCATGCCATACTACTTGGGATGCGCATCCCAAGTTTTGCATACACCCAAGGCATTGGGCGGCCCTTCATCTGCTGGTTGTTGATCTCTTATAGCACTACAAGGTAAGGAGAAAAGCTAGAGAGGAAGAAAAGATAATGATCAAGGAGAAAGATCAAACATTGATCGCGATCCAGGCTTTGTTCAGATTCAACAGGTTGAATTTTGAAGAATCAAAATTCAGATCTTAGAGGACTGTTCCAGGCTGATCCTGAGTAGATACTCATAGAGATCGGATACTTGTGCAGCTAATAGAGAGCCTCGTCTCTTTCAGATCCAGATTTGAAGAAAGAGATTGTGAAAAAAATATATGATTTGATCACAATTTAAATTTCAGTATATATCAATTTCAGCATATGAAATAAATCCATGTAGTTTTATATTTTTATGCATACAAAATTTAAATTAAAATTATTTTAATCTAATTCTTCACTGTAGTATTTAAAAAATTAAGTTTTGAAATATATATACATACTTCAAACCCCAAATTCCAATAGTGGCATCAGAATTACAGATTTTCATATGCTGAATTTTGATATACATATTTTTGAAAAGATTTCAAAATCAATTTTTTTCTTAATACATAAGATGTATGGATGAATCTTCAAATCTGAAATCTAATTTTAGATTTAGTTTTAGAACATATAGTTGATATGTTGTTGCATGCATAGATCTGAATTTTGATCTAGAAAGAGTTCTAGTTAATGTTCATGTGAAATATAGATGTATACATGAAATCTGAAATTTTTATGATCTAAATTTTGATTCATATATGTGATATATGATTACATATTTAAATCATAATTTTTTTTAATCTTATTCATGACTACTACATGAGATATATGACATCATGCTTAGATCTGAAATTTTGTTTAGATCTAATTATACATACATATATATGATATATGTTTGTATGTTAAAACTTGAAAATTATTTTTATATTTTAAAACTTACTTTAATATAAAAATTTTAGAATTTAAAATTTATATTTGTGCATAAGAATTTTGATCATGAAAAAATCAAAAATTAGGTCATATAATAGGATTACATCTAAGATTTTTGATTTGAGTCATGTGGGTCCAATTCGATTAAGTAATTGGTCAAACTGAGTCAAGTATTGAATTGAGTTAGATCAATTAAGTTAATGATCATACAATTATTGTTGATCAAATTGATTGAATCTCATATGTAGAATCAATTAACCTAAGGACCTAATTTGGCTCATTAGTTTGAGCTTGATATGCTTGAGCATACCAATTCTGATCAATCGACCTATTGGTGTCTAAGCCAAATTAATGAGATGTGGTTATTTAATTACTTTTGTTAGCTGACCTGGCCAATTCATTGGTATCAAAGGAAGGTAATGGGGGGACTGATAAACACTTAATTTAAGTCATTTAAAGCAAAAAATTATAGTTAATTTATTTTATTTATTAAAAATTTGATGCTTCTTTTTATGTTTTACAGGAAAGGTGATCACCGATACAAAGAGTCCGATTCGTAGATCAAAAAGACTCAAATTTGAAGAAAATTAAACTTAAAATAAAATTTAAATAAAAGAAGGATGCATACGGTATTATAGAAAATGAAGATACTATGCAAAGAACCCAAAGAGGATATAGAAGTCATTTTAAAGAAACAAAAGTTTCTTTTTGTAATCGGCAAGGCAGGTTCACGTGGCAGCGGATGCGCGGGTGAGCGGGAGCACGGGCAAGCGAGCGCGCGGGCGAGCGGAGGCGCGAGCGAGCGGCAGCATGGGTGCGAGGCAGTGGGCGTGAGGCAGCGGGTGCGAGGCAGCACAGGTTCGTGGGGACAGACGGATGCTCATGGATCTGAAAGTTAAAGGAAAAAAGATAATACTTGGAAATACTTCAAGAGGAAGAATTTGTATTTTCTTTATCTGCTTGTGATCTTTCCATCTCATCCATCCATCTTTTAGTCCTTAGTATTTTCTTTAGTCCCACATCGGAAAACCATGTAAAACTCCTCCATCCTAACACCTATAAAAAAGGCTTTTGTAATCCCATTGGAGGGGGAGCCCAGAAATTCATCTAGAGCCTTGCATAGAGGAAGAGAAAGGGACTACTCCATGAGTAGCTAGGCTAGCAGTCTTGGGAGTGGAGAAGAAATTTTGTAACGACACAGAGTGGGTTTATTGTTCTAAACTTTTTTGTATTTCTTTATATACAATAAAGATTATGCTTTTTATTTAAATTATTATAAGTTCTTTATTTGCTCTCTTTCATATACTTTTATTTATGTTTTTCTGTTAGATTAATATTAGGAACAACTTTTACTTTTCAGAGACGCACCGTGATCTACGAGTACGGGACGTGCCAAGGAAAGAAGAGTTGTTTACTTAGTATTTTTTGGAGATGCGCTATGATCTATGGGTACGGGGCGTACCGAGAAAAGATAAATTTTTTTTTTAAGATTAATCATATCTATTTAAATATATATAAAAAAAAGATACAACTCTACTAGTGCAAAATTAATTCAAAACTCCCGAGCTCTTTATTTTTTAATTACATCAATTTTAAGATAATTTATTTTTTAAATCAAAACAATGCTTCTTTCTTTTATTTTGCAATCTCAACTTAGCCCAAGGTCCCTGAGGATACGATCTCGACTCATCCTACCTACATAGTGAGTAGAGTTATTTTTGGTGTTATCAATGACTACGCATCAAATTTTGATGCCGTTGGTCGAGAACCTTGGCACGATTGAATTAAAAAAAAAAAGCCACTGACATTTCATAACACTTAAATAAAATAGCGTAACCTCAAATATAAAAATTTCTAACTTGATTGGATACCTTGTTTCTTTGCATTGCATCTCCATAATTAACTTTAAGGGCGCAACCCATTAACTAAGATAAGGTGGGGATTTGATATGTGGAAAAATTCAGTGCAGGGATAAAATGGTAATTTTAAACTTTTTTAAAATTATAATTTTACAGCAAAAAAACAATAATTAATCTAATTAATTAACATAAATTTATCCTACACTAGGATCTAAATATGATATATAGCATGCATTCATTTAAATTTGAAATTCAAATTCGAACAGTAAACACTTTACTGTAATGTGTTCAGAACACAATACCTTTGTGCGGATAGTAGATCACCGCAATCTGATCACCGTTGGAAGAGTCTGATCATTGTGATATAGCCACACAGCGTGCCTAGCCTCTGTGGATTGTCCACATGAAGTTTTCAGTCTGATCGACTCCTCACGAGTGCTAGCTCGTTGTAGAGCCCTTTTTGACGGCTGATACTGATCGAACTCCTTCGATCGATGTCTGTCGATTCTTTGAATACTCTAGATCATCAACAGATGTACCTGAGAGGATGTTGAAGATCTCTCTGAGATTTTGTGGGCTCACGACACTCATAGCTCACTTTCTCACTTCCCAAACCCCAGGCTAAAACTCTAGGGAACTCACCGAAAACCTTGCACCCACTTTTCTTTCTTTTCTTTCTTTTTCTCTTGGAAGGATATGGACTTCCTTCTCATGCACAAGACTTTTTACACCCCAAAATTTTTCTCCAAAAATCTTCTTCTTGCATGCCCCACTCTTCTCCTCCTTTTATAACAACGTCAAACGTCTTATCCAAAAGAAAGGATAAAGATGAGTAATTGCACATTTGAATTCAAATCAAATTTTGAATTCAAATGGACACCAACTCATCCCTTATCTACTAAAGGTGTGAGACGTGGCTTAAATTATGCATGGAGTGATTTCATGAAAAATTTTTTCTCATATAATAAATGGGACATAAAAAAAGGGATAAGGTGCAAAGATTGATTGCCCATTCAAATTCAAACTTTATTTTGAATTTGAATGGCCAACCAATCATCCTTATCCATTCATTTGGCACATTAAAGTGGGGTGTGGAGAGAGCTTGGCGTGAGGAAAAAATTCATGAGAAGTTCCTTCTCATGAATTCAAATGGGTGCAATGGAAGTGAGGTGGCGCATGGAGATTGGGTCAAGGTGGTTTAATTATTTAAACCAACCTAATTGAACCAAATAAGTTAGGTCCAATTAGACTAATTTAAACCCAACTTAATTAGACTTAATTAGGCTCAATAAAATCCTAATCATAATCAAGAATTGACTAAACCCAACCCCTGATCAAATCAGGGACCAAACCATCTCGACGATTAGGTCAACTCTTAACCTAATCGGGTCAAACCCAACTGAATCCAATTCAATTAGACTTGATCTAAAAATAATTACTCATTCAAATTAAGTTAATTAGTGATCAAATCACTAATAAAACCTCTCATAAAAACTTTATGTAAATCTGATGGACAATCGGACATCAGAATTCATCGATATGTAACCCTGATCGAAAAATCCCAACCAGTGGGACTCTTGACCCCGGTACCCATAATGTGTGAAACTCATGATCAGAGAATCCTGATTCTCGATCACTGAGTTCCAAACATGTAGGATTCTACACCAGCCATCAGATTAGATAGGAACCTCAAATATGTGTGACCCCACAGGTTCAAACCTAAGCCGGTAGCACAGGAATCAATTCCTGTACTAATCGAAGTGATCATCTAGCAATGATACCCGACGTCTGGATAGATCGAAGAATCATAATCGTAATACTCAGAACCTACATGAATATGGTTACTGTATAATTCATCCTTTTGACCCCTGTGTTTAGGACGACTCAGGGTTAAACTGTCAACCCTGATCAGATCATCCGAATCATGCTCAACTCAAACAGTCCTGTGACTCCTCACAAGGACTACCCTGGCCAAGGTTTTGCTAAATTGAAACACGACTGTACACAGCTCCTAAACTGGAGTAGTCAATCCCATCTTGACATACGCACCGACAAGTCAAGTACTTGACTACACCCAGCAGCCTTCCGTCACTAAATTAAAAATTCAGATAGTCCAGTGTCTAAGTGTAGTGAGTTGCTTGCAAGTCATCGTGGCAGTCTCAGGTCGGAGGGATATTTATACCCATATTTCATCGGAGCAAATCTTGATAGCAGAAATAGCTCCAGAGTTGGTCACGTTCAGTACAGATGTACCCTTACATCTCACCTGTATGCCATACCAGTGTCTCCACACTCATTGGTTAAGAGGATAACCAACCTATATGGCATACAATGACCTATGCTTGATAAACGTTGTCATCCTTAGTAACAACGTATCATTTGGTCGCGAACAGATTTAAGGACTAAACGACAAATCCTCCTTTGTCGAGTCTAAATAGTCCTAAGGACTTTACCACAACATAGAAGTTCATTAGAAGATGAAATATTTTGTGATAAAAAATACCAAAATTTTTTTTATTAATTCATAATTCATGTATAAAAAATGAGCACAACCGTCAACAGACTGACGATTGGCTTTGGAACACTATTCCCAATAATCTCCCACTTGGCCTAAAGTCAATCGGTGCAGTATCTAATACCCATCTTCGACTTGTAGTTGTCGAACTCCTTCACCGTAATGGCTTTAGTGAATGGGTCAGCCAGGTTCTCTTTTTCGTCGATCTTCTGAAGATCAACGTCACCTCGATCCATAATTTCTCGGATGAGATGGAAGCGGCGCAGAATATGCTTCGTCTGCTGGTGTGCCTTTGGTTCCTTCGCCTGAGCAATGACTCCAGAGCTATCACAGTAGAGCAGAACTGGACCAACAAGGAAGGGTACTACTCTGAGCTCGGTAATGAATTTTCTCAGCCACACCGCTTCTTTAGCAGCATCTGATGCAGCGACATACTCTGCCTCGCAAACTGAATCAGCCACTGTGTGCTGCTTGGAACTTTTCCAGCAGATAGCCCCATCATTAAGGATAAAAATAAATCCCGACATATTTTTGCTATCATCGTGATCAGACTAGAAACTAGAGTCTGTAAACCCTATAAGTCTCAAGTCCGATTCACCATAAACAAGCCACTGGTCCTTAGTATTTCTTAAATACTTCAGGATGGTTTTAACAATCTTCCAGTGATTCTCTTCTGGATCAGATTGGTATCTACTCACTACCCCTAGTGAGTATGCCACATCTGATCGTGTACATGTCATGGTGTACATGATAGATCCCACTACCGAAGCATATGAAATCCTACCCATACGCTCTCTCTCTTGAGGTGTTGTCGGACAATCCCTCTTCGGAAGAGAAATTCCATGGCCTATCAGAAGATAGCCTTTCTTGGAATTCTCCATGCTGAACCTCTTTAGCATAGTATCAATGTACGTAGACTGAGATAAACTAAGCAACCTTTTAGATCTATCCCTATAGATCCTCATCCCTAGGATGTAGGAAGCTTCTCCCAGATCCTTCATGGAGAACTATGACGATAGCCAAATTTTTATTTCCTGTAATGCAGGGACATCATTCTCGATTAAGAGAATGTCATCTACATACAATACAAGAAATACTACTACTGGACCATTAGCCCACTTATAAATGCAGGACTCTTCTCCGTTCTTAACAAAGCCATACGTCTTGATCGTCTTATCAAAACGTATGTTCCAACTCCGTGATGCCTGCTTAAGTCCATAAATGGACCTCTGTAGCCTGCACACCTTAGACTCATCTGTGGATGTGAATCCTTCAGGTTGTATCATATACACCTCTTCATCCAGCTCTCCGTTTAGGAAAGCTGTCTTCACATCCATCTATCAGATTTTATAGTCCAGATGAGCAACTATCGCAAGCATAATCCGAATGAATTTGAGCATTGCCACAGCAGAAAATATCTCGTCATAGTCTATACCATAACGTTTACGATATCCCTTGGCAACCAGACAGGCTTTATAGGTTTTCACCTTTCCGTCTGCACCTCTCTTCCTCTTGAAGACCCATTTACACCCTATGGGTTTTACTCCTTCGGGTGGGTCAACCAATGTCCACACATCGTTGACCTTCATGGACTCCATTTCGGATTTCATAGCCTCCAGCCATTTCTTAGAGTCAGATCTCTGCATTGCATCCATGTAGGTGATCGGATCCTCATCATTTTCATCAAGTTCGATAGGATCATTGTCCCGGACCAAGAAACCATAGTATCTGTCTGGTTGACGTGGTACTCTACCAGATCGCCTTAAGGGTGCTTGAACAATGGGCTCCGGATCTGATCTAACCAAATCCGATTCAGGTTCAGCAACTTGTGTCAGTTTTTCCATCTGTCGAACTTTGTTAAGTTCGACCTTAGAGGCAACAATCCCTTCACCAAGGAACTCCTTTTCCAAAAAGATTGCCTTAAGGCTGATAAATACTTTTTGTTCATCAGCTAGGTAGAAGTAATACCCTTTGATTTCTTTTGGGTACCCTATAAAATTACACTTGTCAGACCTAGGTCCAAGCTTGTCCGTAATTAAACGTTTAATATAAGCCAGACACTCCCAAACCCTAAGGTGTGAGAGTACTGGCTTACGTCCTATCCATATCTCATATGGCATTTTGGTTACAGATTTACTCGGAACTCTATTTAGAAGGTAACAAGCTGATTCGAGCGCATATCTCCAGAGGGAGATCGGCAGACCAGCAAACCCCATCATGGATCGAACCATGTCCAACAAGGTCCGATTCCTCCTTTCAAATACACCATTATGTTGTGGTGTTCCAGGAGGAGTTCACTGAGAGAGAATCCCATTCTCCCCAAGATATGTCAGAAAATTATTGGAAAGATATTCACCTCCTCGATCAGATCGAAAAGTTTTAATACACTTTCCAGTTTATTTTTCTACCTCATTTCAGAATAGTTTGAACATTTCAAACGACTCCGATTTATGCTTCATTAAATAGACATACCCATACCTCGATAAGTCATCTGTGAAGGTTATGAAGTAGAAATATCCACCTCTTGCACTTGAGCTCATGGGTCCACATACATCAGAATGTACCAGACCCAAGAGTTCACTGGCTCGCTCACCTTTTCCAGTAAAAGGTGATTTGGTCATTTTACCAAGAAGACAGGACTCACAGGTTGGAAGTGATTCATAATCACCTACTTCAAGAATTCCTTCTTGAGTCAATCTATTTATCCTGTTCTTATTGATATGACCTAGCCTACAGTGCCAAAGGTAGACTTCTGACACAATATCTATTCTAGGGCATTTACCAGAGGTTTGAACCACATTAACAGGTTGTGATAGAAAGTAAATTCTATTATTAAGTTGTCCAACAAACATTGTAACACCATTCAAAATGATATTGCAAACGTTTCCTTTTATTTAAAATTGATAACCGTTCATGATCAAAAGGCCTACTGAAATAATATTTAATAAAAAGCTTGGACAATAGTGACATTCACTCAGAATTATGTTTCGAGAATTGATTACAAGGTTCATGATTTCTAATGCTAGAACTGAAACTTTGCTTCCATCTCCAACATTTAGGAATCTCTCGCCTTCATCAAATCTCCTACTGACCTGCAGACCCTGCATCGAATTGCAAATATGATAAAGGCTTCCAGTATCCAATACCCAAGCAGTAGTATCACAAATGAAAAAGTTGCAAAGTGTTATTATATAAGTACCTTGCTTCTTCTTCGGCCTGTTCGGGTCCAGGGAGGCAATGTATAGAGGATAGTTCCTCTTCCAGTGCCCCTGCTTCTTGCAAAAGAAGCACTCCACCTGGCTCTGGTCGGGCTTGCGCTTCTTGGTCTGACCCTGTGCAGACGTCCCAGCATGCAGCTGCACCTTCTTATTCTTCTTCTTCTTGTTCTTCTTCTTCCCTTTCTTAAAGGGTCGACGACCAGAAGAAGACCCTCCCACAACATTCACCAACTCCTTATGGAGCTGGTGATCCTTCTCAAAGTTCTACAACAACCCCAACAAGCCGTGGTAGTTCACTATAGGCTTTGTCATCCGAAAATGAGTAAGGAAGGGGAGGAAGGACTTGGGCAATGAATTAAGGATTGCATCCTTACCGAGCTGCTCGTGCAGGGGAAAGCCCAGTTTACTTAGGTGCTCAATCATTTCGATCATGTACAGTACATGATCAGTGACTGAGGCTCCATCCCTCATCCGAGCATTGAAAATGGCACAACTAGTTTTGTGCCTTTCAACGTCGTCGGGCATGCCAAAGGAGTCGTTCAACATTTAAAACATCTCCTGTGGCTGAGCGTTCTCGAACCTACGGCTGAACTCATCATTCATTACCGCCAGCATAATGCACCGCACGATGGTGCGATCGTTGAGCCACTTCTGATAAGTATCTTGAACCATCCCTCTAACATTCGGGGCTGGTTCCTTAGGTGCCGGATCCATTACTGCATAAAGGATCCGCTCATGCTCAAGGATAATTTTTAATTTTCGATACCAACTATCGAAATTAGGTCCCATGAGCTTGTCATTATCTAATAATGATCAGAGCGATAGGGTAGTATAGCTACATAAAGAAAAACCAGACCTCTATTAGTATATAAATTATAAATACTAAAGACTTGAACTTTAGTCTAAAGTTTCTCTCAGTATTTTTACGAACTGGTAGCCTCAACCTCCAATTCGAGGAATTACTTTAATTCCTTAGTGGGTACTAGAATCCACACAGACTACACACGAGCCCAACTTTGGTTGGTCAACCCATGTGCATCTATGGATAGGTTCATAACCAGTTATTTCTCTAAACAACTTCTAGTAATTGATTTTGCCCCAGAACCTAATCAGTAGGCTTTGGCCTCCACTGAAAAGATCTGGTTAGGTCCAACCATTAACATGATTTGATTTGGTGAATCAGACCAATAAATGATCAGGCCCGACTTTGGCCGGCCAACCTGACCACCATCAGAAAGACTCAAACCAAATTATCATATTATGAATGATAATTTCATTAGTCAATAAGCACCGGGCCTTTGGGCCTCCAATGATTATTAAACTAATGGACTCATTATCACTCACTTAATGGGAGGCTATGACTTAGTTATCAATATAACTTAATCATTTTTAGAGACCTAATAATTTTTGAGGATTTTATTAAAAGATAGATGAGAAGAAAATATCCAGCCAATTTCAATCCTCCCACTGACTTCACCAAGTCAGATTAAAAAAAAGATTTAATTAAAGCTAGCATTAGGAGCACCTAAATCAATCAAACTGATTTACCTAATGACATGGGTGAGCCCTAATCATCAAGTGATCTAATCAAAATCTAATTCACCAGGTTAGCCAGATAAGTGAGATCAGTGGTGGGTATAAGCCATTAACTCGTCAGAGATCGAATCACTGCGAGTAGCTCCCGCTTAAAAATCACTGGTCAAACTGCCAAACTTACATGAGACACCAACCGGTTCATTAGTTTTAATTTGATCAACTTAGTAAATAGGGTTCCACCGCATAGCCATGAATTAAGTCCATCTTGGTCTAGTTAAAGATATGGACCCATTCAACTATAACTATTGGAGTTGAGTCTAGAATATCCTTGACCTAATCTAATTCAACTTTTGATTAGATTTGACCAATTACTCTAATTTAGTCCATTTCTTTAAGCTAACCTTAGGTCTAACCTAATTTTGGACCTAATCTATCTAACCCATTCATTCACAAGTTTATGCAATTGTCTTAGGTCTTAATTCACAATTCTAGACCTACTAGACAACACTTAATTTTTTTAATTAAGTATTTGGGCTGATGGGTTAGGATTTGGCATTTCAAAAATAATTTTTAAATTTGAAAGGTTTTATTTTCTGTTCACCAAATATGTTGACTCATTTCACAAATAGATCAGCACATTTCATAAATAGCAATCCTATTGCTAATTACATAACAGAAAATAACTCAATCAAAATAAATCATGAATATTCCTTTAGATCTAATCTAACACATTCATGATAAATTTCACAATTGAACCTTTATAATTAATTTCTTTCGCTGCTTCATCTGCATGGGATATAATTGCAGCGGCACCCCTACCACCATAGGAGACCCCATCGAATGGGAGGAGAGGGCCTTTAAACCCTACTTTTCTCCTATAACCAGACGGTCATGGCAACCAACCAAATTCGATTACTTGCTACTTGGATCAAGTATATCTAAACATACCAATTTCAAAATTTAAATTTTAAATTTCAAATTTTAAATTTTAAATTTTGAATTTCAAATTTCAAATTTCAAATTTCAAATTTTTGAATTTCAAATTTTGAATTTCAAATTTAAAATTTCAACCAAATTTCAAATTTCAAAATTTTGAATTTCAAAATTTTGAATTTTGAATTTCAAACTTCAAATTTCAAATTTTAAATTTTTGAATTTTGAATTTCGAACAACTTTCAAAATTCAAAATTCAAATTTTAAATTTCAAATTTCAAATTTAAACTTTTAGATTACAACTTAATCTACGCATACAAATATATATATCATATCTAAGAACTCGCTCTGATACCATTTGTGAGAAAATTCAGTGCAGGGGTAAAATGGTAATTTTAAACTTTTTCAAAATTATGATTTTACAGTAGAAAAATATTAATTAATTTAATTAATTAATATAAATTTATCTTACACTAGGATCTAAATATGATATATAGCATGCATTCATTTAAATTTGAAATTCAAATTCGAACAGTAAACACTTTACTGTAATGTGTTCAGAACACAATACCTTTGTGCGGATAGTAGATCGCCGCAATCTGATCACCATTGAGAGAGTCTGATCATCGTGACATAGTCACACAGTGTGTCTGGCCTCTGTGGATCGTCCACATAAAATTTTCGATCTGATCGACTCCACACGAGTGCTAGCTCGTTGTAGAGCCCTTTTTGACGGTCGATGCTGATCGAACTCCTTCGATCGATGTCTGTCGATTCTTTGGATACTTCAAAATCATCAACAGATATGCTTGAGAGGATGTTGAAGATCTTTCTAAGATTTTGTAGGCTCACGACACTCATAGCTCACTTTCTCACTTTCCGAACCCCAGGCTAAAACTCTAGGGAACTCACCGAAAACCTTGCACTCACTTTTCTTTTTTTTCTTTCTTTTTCTCTTGGAAGGATATGGACTTCCTTCTCATGCACAAGACTTCTCACACCCCAAAATTTTTCTCCAAAAATCTTCTTCTTGCAAGCCCCACTCTTCTCCTCCTTTTATAACAACGTCAAACGTCTTATCCAAAAGAAAGGATAAAGATGAGTAATTGCACATTTGAATTCAAATCAAATTTTAAATTTAAATGGACACCAACTCATCCCTTATCCACTAAAGGTGTGAGGCGTGGCTTAAATTGTGCATGGAGTGATTTCATGAGAAACCTTTTCTCATGTAATAAATGGGGTATAAAAAAAGGGATAAGGTGCAAAGATTGATTGCCCATTCAAATTCAAACTTTATTTTGAATTTGAATGGCCAACCAATCATCCTTATCCATTCATTTGGCATATTAAAGTGGGGCATGGAGAGGGCTTGGCGTGAGGAAAAAATTCATGAGAAGTTTCTTCTCATGAATTCAAATGGGTGCAATGGAAGTGAGGTGGCGCATGGAGATTGGGTCAAGGTGGTTTAATTATTTAAACCAACCTAATTGAACCAAATAAGTTAGGTCCAATTAGACTAATTTAAACCCAACTTAATTAGGCTTAATTATATTTAATAAAATCTTAATCAAATCAAAAATTGACTAAGCCCAACCCCTAATCAAATCAGGGACCAAACCATCTCGACGATTAGGTCAACTCTTAACCTAATCGGGTCAAATCCAACTGAATCCAATTCAATTAGATTTGATCCAAAAATAATTACTCAATTAAATTGAGTTAATTAGTGATCAAATTACTAATAAAACCTCTCATAAGTACTTTGTAAAAATTTGATGGGCAATCGGGCATCAAAATTTATCGATATGTAACCCTGATCGAAAAGTCCCAACCAGTGGGACTCTTGACCCCGGTACCCATAATGTGTGGAACTCGTGATCAGAGAATCTTGATTCTCGATCACTGAGTCTCAAATATGTAGGATTCTATACCCGCCATCAGATCAGATAGGAACCTCTAATGTGTGTGACCCCACAGGTTTGAACCTAAGCCGGTAGCACAGGAACCAATTCCTGTACTAATCGAAGTGATCATCTAGCAATGGTACCCGACATTCGGATAGGTCAAAGAGTCGCAATCGCAACACTCAGAACCTACATGAATATGGTTACTGTATAATTCATCTTTTTGAGCCTTGTGTTTAGGATAACTCAGGGTTAAACTGTCAACCCTAATCAGATCATCCGAATCGTACCCAACTCAAACAGTCCTGTGACTCCTCACAAGGACTACCCTGGCCAAGGTTTTGCTAAATTGAAATATGACTGTACACAGCTCCTAAACTGGAGTGGTCAATCCCATCTTGACACACGCACCGACAAGTCAAGTACTTGACTACACCCAGCAGCCTTCCGTCACTGAATTAAAAATTCAAGTAGTCCAGTGCCTAAGTGCAGTGAGTTGCTTGCAAGTCACCGTGGCGGTCTCAGGTCAGAGGGATATTTATACCCATATTTCATCAGAGCAAATCTTGACGGCAGAAATAGCTCCAGAGTTGGTCACGTTCAGTGCAGATGTATCCTTACATCTCACCTGTATGCCATACCAGTATCTCCACACTCATTGGTTTAGAGGATAACCAACCTATATGGCATACAACGACCTATGCTTGATAAACGTTGTCGTCCTTAGTAACAACATATCATTTGGTCGTGAACAGATTTAAGGACTAAATGACAAATCCTCCTTTGTCGAGTCTAAATAGTCCCAAGGACTTCACCACAACATAGGAGTTTATTAGAAGATGAAATATTTTGTGATAAAAAATACCAAAATAATTTTTTATTAATTCATAATTCATGTACAAAAAATGAGCACAACCGTCAACAGGCTGACGATTGGCTTTGGGACACTATTCCCAATGTGATCACCCTTTCTTGGCTCACAAATCACTCCCTTGCATTTTATAACCTAGACCTTAATCTAAAATTAATTAGACGTTGACCTCTAAAGATTTCGAGCTCATTAGGACAAGTGACCCTGAGAGTTGAACCAGGTTAGACTTGGTCAGCTAGCTGGTGTCTAGGCAAGTGGTTTGCGGGATGACTGGGCCCGAAGGAAGGTAGTTTTTAATTGGTTCCGTTCACTGACCTGACCAATTTAATTGGTGTCTAAGGAAAGCAACGGGGGGACTCCCACCGACCTTACACTTATCTAGCCAGTTGGTTGGTCAAGCTCCAACTTGGAGGGCTTGAAGGCTAACTACAGTTAGGAGCTGTCTAGAACTAGGGTAACTTCAGGATAGAGAGTCCACTGCATGCTAACTTGATTGTAATTAAAATCTAACCACAACTAATTCTTCTATTAGTTTTAGGACTTCTTAAGATCTCTTCTTTAGAACTCTTTTCTCTCTTCTCTTCTCCTCTTAATAAAAAAAATAATAATAATAATCCTTAACAGACTAGGATAGTCCTACATAGACCTTTTAGTTGCATGTTAGGTCGACGATCACTAAAACCCGACTTGCAACCATTCGACGAAGAATTAGAAAAGACTCTTAGGACTATCCGAGTTAGAAACATGGCTGCACCTGGTGAGGCTAATCCTCCACGCCCATTGAGAGAATATTTCACTCCATCCTTATATACCTACTCTCCATGCATTCAAGCACCTCCAGTAGAAGCTACCCAATATTAGATTAAGTCTAGCATTATTCAAATATTGCCATCATTCTATGGACTTAGTAACGAGGACCCATACAAACACTTGGATGAATTTCTTGAAATTTGCTCCATAGTAAAAATCCAAAACTTCTCCGATGATGCCCTTAGGTTGAAACTATTCCCTTTCTCACTTAAGGATAAAGTCAAGCATTGGTTAAACTCCTTAGACTCTATAACCATTTCAACTTGGGATCATCTTCAGAGAGAATTTCTCAAGAAATACTTTTCAATCGAAAAAACAAATCAAATTAGAAAAGCTATCACTAGTTTTTCCCAATTGGAGGGTAAATTTTTTCATGAGACATGGGAAAGGTTAAGGGACCTCATTCGTAAATGTCCATACCATGCTGTCCCTAAATGGCAACTTTGTCAGTATTTTTATGATGGTCTATTGGAGAAACATCGACAAATGGTTGATGCATCATGTGGTAGGACATTTATGCTAAAGAGTGAGGATGAAGCCTGGCAGCTCTTTGAAATACTTAGTGAGAATTTTCTACATCATATGTCTGCCACTTTTAGAGAACAACCTATGCTTCAACAAAAAAGTGAAATTTATTAGATTGGAAATGTCATAGATATCCACAGTAAGATAGATGAACTGTCCCAAAAATTAGACCATCTTCTAAATACTGGACAATCTCCGATTCCACCTAACCCAATCCAAGAAGTTTGTGCATTGTGTGCAAGTCCGAATCATTTTGTTAGTGAATGCCCAGCCACACCTCAATTTTCTGAGTTTGTGCACGAGCAGGTTTAGCAAGCTCAAGTCCAACAAGCTCGCAGATCAGGAAATGATCTATATTCGAACACTTATAACCCCGGCTGGAGAAACCATCCAAATTTTTTCTGGAGACCACAACCAGTGGTTGGCCCTGCCTCACCTCGACCTCAATATCAGGACCCAACATATAGGCATGGACCATACCATCAATTTCAAAATGCTCCTCAACCGTCTACTACTGGTCATAGCTCAGCTTTTGAGGAAAAAGTTTTAAAAGTACTAGAATGATTAGAAGTCAACACTCAGACCCTTAACTCCCACACACAATCCATTGCTAAGCTAGAGACCCAAATAGGTCAACCAGTGACTGTATTCAATAGGAGAGAAGGAGAAAAATTATCTAGCCAATCCGAGAGCAACCCAAGAGGGCAATTTATGATTGAGAGCTCTAATACCCCAGAAGCTTTTTCTGAACACGCCAAATCAATCATGACTTTGAGAAGTGGGAAGGTCATTGAACACACTAGTAAAACCAATGAGACCGACCCTAAACCTCTAACTGAAGCCAAATCATCCAAGAACAAGGAAGACCTTAAAATAGAGAATGAACCAATTGCATCGAAATCATCTTATTTGCCTAAAGTCCCATTTTCGGATGCCCTGAAAGTCCCTATTCCTGCAGATAAGAAGGGAGGAAGACTCGACGAGATGTTGAAATTGTTTAAGCAAGTCCAAATTAATCTTTCCCTTCTAGACGCAATCAAACAGGTCCCTGCTTATGCTAAATTTTTGAAGGATTTGTGCACCCAAAAACATAAATCTAGATCATAAATCCCAAAAAAAGTACGTCTCACTGAACAGGCTAGTTCTGTCTTCCAGCATGCCACTCCTCCAAAGCTTAAGGATCCAGGATCCCCCATCATTTCCTGTGTTATAGGAGATTATCACATTGAAAAAGCTCTTCTGGACTTAGGGGCAAGTGTGAATCTTTTACCTAGTTCAGTGTATAAACTTTTTGGATTCGAAGAACTGAAACCCATATCAGTCACACTGCAGTTAGCCGACAGATCAATTAAGGAACCACGTGGAATGCTTGAGGATGTCTTGGTCAAGGTAGATGAGTTTTACTTTCCAGTTGATTTTCTGATTCTCGATATGGAATTAAGTGACAACCCAAGACAAATTTCCATTATCTTAGGACGACCCTTCCTAGCTATGGCAAATACATGCATTAATTATAGGACAGGAGTCATGGACGTATCGTTTGGGAATAAGAAACTGAGACTGAATGTGTTTGGTGCTTCCCAAGGACCATCAATGGATAGTTGCTTCGAAGTAGATACACTAGAAGATATTATAGAAGATGCAACACCCATAATTCTAGCACCAGACCCCTTAGATACTTACTTGGCTCACTTTGGAGTGTATGACTTTGAGAAATATATGAAAGAAGTTAACACCTTGTTGGATGCACCACACGATAAAACTACTCCTCCATGGACAATCAAATATGAGCCATTGCCCACATTA
Source organism: Elaeis guineensis (assembly GCF_000442705.2). NCBI lineage: Eukaryota > Viridiplantae > Streptophyta > Magnoliopsida > Arecales > Arecaceae > Elaeis > Elaeis guineensis. The sequence goes on from NC_025993.2 coordinate 80,514,520, forward strand.
GTCAGTACACCAATAGTCCCATCTTTAGAATCACCACCTACGTTAGAATTGAAACCCCTTCCTACTACGCTCAAGTATGTATTTCTAGGACCCAATGACACCCTCCCGGCAATCATTGCATCAGACTTGACCCCTAATCAGGAAGCATAATTGGTTGGTATTCTGAAGGAACACAAAGAGGCTATCGGTTGATCCATTGCCGATTTAAAAGGAATTGACCCCTCCATTTGCATGCACCATATTCATTTTGAGGCAAATGCCAAACCCCATCGAGATATGCAGAGGAGATTGAACCCAAACATGTGTGAAGTAGTAAAGAAAGAGGTGGTAAAGTGGTTAGATGCTGGAATCATCTACCCCATATTCGATAGTAAATGGGTCAGTCCCACTCAAGTAGTACCTAAGAAATCAGGTTTGACTGTAGTTGAGAACGAAGAAGGTGAACTGCTTTCCACTCGCATATCATCTGGATGGCGAGTATGCATAGATTATAGAAAATTAAATGCCGTTACTAGGAAGGACCATTTTTCATTGTCCTTCATCGATCAAATCTTAGAACGGTTAGTAGGACAAAATTTCTTCTATTTTCTTGATGGTTATTCAGGATACAATCAAGTACTTATATTTTTGGATGATCAAGAAAAGACTACCTTCACCTGCCCCTATGGCACCTTCGCTTTTCAGTGTATGCCATTCGAGCTCTGCAATGCACCCGCTACATTTCAACGATGCATACTGATCATTTTTTCGGATATGGTGGATAAATATCTTGAAGTTTTTATGGATGATTTTTCTGTGTTTGGAACCACCTTTGAGGATTGTCTCCATAATCTTTCCAAAGTTCTTAAACGGTGTATGGAGACAAATCTTATCCTAAGTTGGGAAAAGAGCCATTTCATGGTGTGGAAGGGAATTGTATTAGGACATATTATTTCTGAAAGAGGGATCGAGGTAGATAAAGCCAAAGTTGAGGTCATTTCAAAACTACCACCCCCTACTTCGGTCCGACAAATACGATCCTTCTTAGGTCATGTCGGATTTTATAGATGCTTCATCAAAGACTTTAGCAAGATTTCAAGATCTTTGTGGAATCTGTTGGCCAAGGACACACCATTTGTCTTTGACGAAGACTGTTTGAAAGCATTCAACACATTACGAACAGCCCTGACAACAGCACCCATAATAAAACCCCCTGACTGGTCCATTCCATTTGAGATTATGTGTGATACCTCTGACTTTGCAAAAGGTGCCGTCTTAGGCCAAAAAATCAATAAGGAGCCACATGTGATCTATTATGCTAGCAAGACTCTTTCCGATGCCTAATTAAACTACACTACAACAGAAAAAGAGCTACTAGCAGTAGTGTTCACCCTTGAAAAATTTTGCTCATATCTGTTAGGGTCTAAGGTTCTAGTTTACTCTGATCATGCAGCTCTGAAATATCTCCTCTCAAAGAAAGATATTAAACCGCATTTGATCAGATGGATCCTTCTTTTACAAGAATTTGATCTAAAAATCCGAGATAAGAAGGGTTCCGAGAATGTGGTAGCTGATCACATCTCCAGGATCTTAGTTGAACACACAATAGGCATAGATGAGGTCAAAGAGAAATTTTCTGACGAATAACTTTTCGCAATCTTCTCTAGCTGTCCTCCATGGTTTGCCCATATTGTCAATTACTTATCAACAGGACAAGTACCTTCTCACTGGATAAAACAAGAAAAGGATCGATTTTTCTCGTAAATTAAACATTATTTTTGGGAGGAACCTGAACTATTCAAAAACTGTCCTGATCAAATTATTCACCGTTATGTCCCCAAAAGTGAATTCCAAAGCATTCTCACTTTTTGCCATTCTTCGACATGTGGGGGACATTTTAGTGAAAGAAAAACTGCAGCAAAAGTGCTGCAGAGTAAATTTTATTAGCCAATGCTTTTCAAGGATGCACATGAATTTGGTCGAAGTTGTCTGCAATATCAACAAACAAAAAATTTATCCAAGAAGGATATGATGCCGCTAACCCCCATTTTAGTAGTAGAAATCTTTGATGTTTGGGGGATTGATTTCATGGGACCTTTTCCAGCCTCGTTTGGATTCAAATATATTTTGGTGGCAGTTGATTACGTGTCAAAATGGATGGAGGCAATAGCTACATGTACTAATGATAATAAAGTTGTAACTAGTTTTATCCAACGAAACATCATTAGTCGATTTGGCTTCCCAAGGGTGATCATTAGTGATGGGGGGACTCATTTTACGAATAAATATTTTGAAGCACTTATGAAAAAATATAATATTACACACAAAGTGGCCACACCATATCACCTCCAAACTAATGGTCAGGTAGAGGTGTCAAATAGGGAGATTAAACATATCCTAGAAAAGATGGTTAGGCCCGATAGAAAGGATTAGTCTTTTCGCTTAGATGATGCATTATGGGCTTACCGTACAGCTTTTAAAACCCCTATCGGTATGTCACCCTACCGATTAGTTTATGGCAAAGCTTGCCATCTGTCGGTTGAATTAGAACATCATGCACTTTGGGCCATACGAATGTTTAATTTTAACATGAAGAATGCAGGTTCTAATTGAAGGTTGCAAATCAATGAACTGGAAGAACTTCACAATGATGCATACAAGAGTTCACGAATTTACAAGGCTCGAACCAAAGTATTTCATGACAAATATATCTCTAGAAAATCATTTGAGCTAAATCAAAAGGTATGGCTTTTCAATTCCAGGTTACGTCTTTTTTTCGGTAAACTTCGATCCCGATGGGATGGACCTTTCATTGTCATATAAATATTCCCACATGGAGCAATTGAAATTCATGACCCCCGAAATGGCAATACATTTAAGGTAAACGGCCAATGTCTGAAGCCATATGTAGATGAAATTGCACATAAAGAATGAATCGACACCATCTACCTGTGTGATCCACTTTATAATGAATAATAAACTTGACGTCTGGCTGAAGACGTAAAACTTAGCGCTTGTTGGGAGGCAACCCAATGATTTCATATTTTTTTTTACTTTACTACAGCTGCAGGAATTTAGAACAAGAGCCTATTAATTAATGAAGCTATCTTCAACTTTCGAAGCAAAATTATCCCTGGTGCACTCTCTCCTTTTATTTTCTTTGCTTTCCTACTCCATTTAGAATAATGTAAATTAAGTTGGGGGGGGAGAAGGAAATTAATCAAATCCTCGAGTATGGTCAGAAATAATTAGTTTTGTGTATCCAAATTTTATTTTGATTAAGAGTCAATTAGGCATCCTAATCAATGAATGATTAATGGTCAAGATAATTTTAGAGATACTGAGGAATAAATTATTAAGAAAACCCAATGAATGGTAGGGTTTAGACTAGATCAAATTTTAGGAGTGATTTTACAACCCTCTTCTTACTGATCTCAATAAAGAATCTGCTTCATGAGAGATTGGGTGGAAAGGTCGAGGTATGCAAAAATTCTCCTTAAAATTTACTTAAACATATATATATATATATTGGTTTTCTACTGAGTAACCGGGCCCTTTCGCCTAAGTAAGCATTGTGGTTCGCGTAAAAAGCTGGGCAATATTAAAAAAATAGTGGATAATAAGGGGACTAAATTACAAGAAGATAATAAACCTCTCTCACATTAAGTTAGAGGATTTAAAGAGTAAAGTGGGGAGTTGGTGAAAGAAAGGCTCTTGAAATTTTTTTAGTTAATACTCAGCCACTAATTGGATCAAATTGATAATCCAATGAAATATCTCTTTAATGGTCTGACCAGATATCATCTATCTTTTGGGATGCCTAACTTAACTTTTTATTCAAGATCGAGTCGGTACACAATACTGATATATCTATTTTACTCGAGGATGAGCAAAATTCAAGTTAGGAGGGTGATAAATACTTAATTTAAGTCATTTAAAGCAAAAAATTATAGTTAATTTATTTTATTTATTAAAAATTTGATGTTTCTTTTTATATTTTACAGAAAAGATGATCGCTGATACAAAGAGTCCAATTCATAGATCAAAAAGACTCAAGTTTGAAGAAAATTAGACTTAAAATAAAATTTAAATAAAAGAAGGATGCATACGGTATTATAGAAAATGAAGATACTATGCAAGGAACCCAAAGAGGATATAGAAGTCATTTTAAAGAAACAAAAGTTTCTTTTTGTAATTGGCAAGGCAAGTTCGCGCGGCAGCGGACGCACGGGCGAGCGGGCGCACGGGCGAGTGAGCGTGCGGGCGAGCGGAGGTGCGAGCGAGCGGTAGTGTGGGCATGAGGCAGTGGGCGCGAGGCAGCGGGTGCGAGGCAGCGCAGGTTCGTGGGGACAGACGGATGCTCATGGATCTGAAAATTAAAGGAAATAAGATAATACTTGGAAATACTTCAAGAGGAAGAATTTATATTTTCTTTATCTGCTTGTGATCTTTCCATCTCATCCATCCATCTTTTAGTCCTTAGTATTTTCTTTAGTCCCACATCAAAAAACTATGTAAAACTCCTCTCTCTTAACACCTATAAAAAAGACTTTTGTAATCCCATTGGAGGGGGAGCCCAGAAATTCTCCTAGAGCCTTGCATAGAGGAAGAGAAAGGGACTACTCCATGAGCAGCTAGGCTAGCAGTCTCGGAAGTTGAGAAGAAATTTTGTAACGACACAGAGTAGGTTTATTGTTCTAAACTTTCTTGTATTTCTTTATATGCAATAAAGATTATGCTTTTTATTTAAATCGTCATGAGTTCTTTATTTGCTCTCTTTCATATGCTTTTATTTATGCTTTCCTGTTAGATTAATATTTGAAATAACTTTTACTTTTCAGAGATGCACCGTGATCTACGGGTACGGGGCGTGCCAAAGAAAGAAGAGTTATTTACCTAGTACTTTTCGGAGATGCATCGTGATCTACGGGTACGGGACATGCTGAGAAAAGATAGGTATTTTTTCTAAGATTAATCGCATCTATTTAGATATAAAAAAAAGATACAACTCTACTAGTGCAAAATTAATTCAAAACTCTCGAGCTCTTTATTTTCTAATTACATCAATTTTAAGATAATTTATTTTCTAAATCAAAACAATGCTTCTTTCTTTTATTTTACAATCTCAACTTAGCCCAAGATCCCTGAGGATACGATCTCAACTCATCCTACCTACGTAGTGAGTAGAGTTATTTTTGGTGCTATCAACGACTACGCATCAGGGACCCCCATCGTTCTCCACTTATCTGGCCAATTTGAAAGATTGGATCTTGAATTAGGTTGCTTACCAATCTGGTTTGGTCCATACCAATTAGATCAGTCATATGATGACTGATTAGATGAGACCTAAACTCAAACCTCTCCATAAATATTAAGTCCATAGGTCTTCCATCATTGTAGATGTGCGAGCATGTTATCGGCATTGATTATCCTCGGCTAGTTTCAATGGTTCAGTTGTATTGAGAACACGCAACCACTCTATTAGTAAAGAGTTGCTCCAGGATAAGGATGGGGTTGGGCCCAATAACTGTTAGGTGAGGGACCCAATGATGGCCTTGCACCTGCTTGTGAATGGTGGGTCAGGTTTAACTAAGAAGTGTGGGCAATAACTGTTAGGTGAGCCCACATAACTTAGAGACCAAGTAGCTGCAACATGCTTAGTGAAGCATCTAAGCAAAGAGTTGCCCACGTATCGGTGTGCATGTTACCAATAACTGTTAGGTGAGGTGCATGTCATCGATAGAACCACAGCATCCATTAAGAATCTTTTGTCATGTTAGGATTTTTATTTCCTTTCTGAGAAGTGGAGGGATCCAAAAAATTAGTGAGAGTCATTATTTGTATCTTAGAGTCCCTAGAAGCAAATTAAAAAATTAAGTACAAAAATCTAACTTGAATCTCTACTCTTGCAGTTAAACCATTATGTCAGCCTTAAATCCTCTAGCTTGCATCCTTGAAACTAATTGTTTGATCGATAATAATTTCAAAGACTAGCTCAGAAATCTTAGGATTGTCCTGACTTCAGAAAAATTAAGTCATGTTTTCGATCAGGATCCCATTGTGTTGCCAAACCGTCCTACTGCTGAGCAGAGAGCTGCTTTTCAGAAGTGGATGGATGAAGATAGTCAGGTTAAGTGCTATGTGCTAGTGTCTATATCAAATGAGTTGCAAAGCCAGCAAGAGCATATGCCCACTACCTGAGCCATGATTACTCACCTACAAGAGTTGTATAGTGAGCAGAGCCGTACTATGCGCTTCGAAGTATCCAAAAAACTCTTCAACCTGAAGATGCACGAAGGGCAGTCTATCCATGAGCACTGTATGACAGTGATCAAGGACATTGAGGAGTTTGGGAAGCTCGGACTGGATATGCAAAAGGAATTGCAGATGGATCTGATCCTTCAATCCCTTACCAGTTCATATAGTCAATTCATCATGAATTTTCATATGAACAAACTTGACTGCACTATTTCCGAACATGTCAATATGGTCACAATGGAGGGTACCTTGAAGAGTTCAAGGAGCTCTGTTCTTGCTGTGGAGTGGACTTCTTCTTCCAAAAGAAAGTCTGTTGGAAGGAAGAAGGCTAAATCCGCAAAGAAGTAAAAGAAAGAGAGCAAGCTGAAAAAGGATGGTCCAAAGGTGGCTGAGGTAAAGAAAAAGTGTTTCCACTGTCATGCTGAAGGCCACTGGAGGAGGAACTTTCCAAAATATCTGAAGAGCCTAAAGATCAAAAAGGATGATAAACCTTCCGAAGGTATGCTCGTAATTGAATCTAACCTTACGGTTTCTTCTACTTTTAGTTGGATATTGGACTTTGGCTTAAGTTCTCATATATGTACCTCAATGCAGAGTCTGATAGAAAGTAGAAGGTTGAAGGAAGGTGACATGATCTTTCAGATCGATAATGGAGTGAAAGTTACTGCAGAGGTCGTTGCACTTATCCTCTTCAATTACTGTCTGACGTTAGATTAGATTTAAAAGACTGTTATTATGTTTCTATAGCTATTTGAAATTTAATTTTCGTATTTGTGCTATCACAGAAAGGTTTTGAAATTAGTTTCAATAAAGACTTTTATTCTATTTATTTGCAAAATGAATTGGTTGCATGAGATCTTTTAATTGATAGTCTTTATCACTTGCATGTTGATGCGAATGTGAACCTAAACGAGCAAATAGTGAGTACCGTAGGCCAAAAGAGATCCAAAGATGAAATTAATCAGAAGTACTTGTGGCACCATAGACTAGGCCATATTGGAGAGGATAGGACAAACAGATTGGAAAAGGATGGGATCCTTAGCTCTCTTAGCCCAGAGCCATATCCAGCTTGTGAATCTTGCCTTTGAAGAAAGATGGCTAAGTTACCCTTTACAGGATATGGAGAAAGGGCCACAGAGTTACTTACTCTGATACACACCGACATGTGTGGGCCATTTGATGTGCAGGCCAAGGGTGGTTATACCTACTTCATTACCTTTATCGATGATTTGTCTAAGTATGAGTATATGTATCTAATGAAATACAAGTCTGAGGCCTTTGAAAAGTTCAAAGAATTCAGGCATGAAGTAGAAAAGCAGACAGGCAAGCTCGTTAAGGTTCTTTGATCTGATCGAGGAGGTGAATACCTTAGTCAGAAATTTTTGAAATATCTTAAGGACAATGATATAGTCTCTCAGTGGATCTCTCCTGAAACACCTCAGCTCAACAGGATATCCAAAAGGAGGAATAGGACTCTATTGGATATGGTCCAGTCCATGATGAGCTTCACTGATCTACCCTTATTTCTTTAGGGACATGCCTTGTTAACTGCCATTCACTTGTTGAATAGGGTTCTTTCAAAGTCCATTCCCACCACACCGTATGAGATATGGTTCGATAAGAAATCGAGTCTGGGTTATCTTAAGACTTGGGGATGTCCGACCTATGTCAAGAGATAGATAGCAAAAAAGTTGGAGGATAGATCTATTATAGCTCATTTTATAGGGTATCTAAAAGAATCTATGAGATATTACTTCAATTTTTCATAAGATCACAATATGATTGTAAGTCAAAATATCATATTCCTAAAAAAATAGTTTATCCAAGATGGCGGCAGTGGGAGATTAGTAGAGCTCGAAGAGGTCTCTGAAGAGCCCAGAGCTATAGATCCTCAAGAACCTATAATTCATGAGCCAGTAGTTGATGTTCCTCTACCACCTCGTAGATCTAGCAGGATCTTCCGACCTCCTGAAAGGTACATGGGTAAGCTTATGGAGAAAGTGAAGGAAATATTCTTTATGGGAGATTGGGGTCATACTGATGACCCTAATACCTTTGACGAAATGATGTCTGACATCGATTTCAAGAAGTGGTTAGATGCAATGAAGTCAGAAATTGACTCAATGCACTCGAATCAAATCTAGACTTTAGTGGATCCACTTGAGGGCATTATATCTGTTGGATGTAAATGGATCTACAAAAAGAAGATATGTGCCGATAGTAAGGTAGAGACCTATAAAGCTAGGCTTGTGGCGAAAAGTTATAAGTCAGTGTGAAGGTATTGACTATCAGAAAATCTTCTCGCCTGTAGTCATGCTGAAATCTATCCACACTCTGCTTGCTGTTGCAACTTATTACGATTATAAAATCTGACAGATGGATGTGAAAACTGCCTTCCTGAATGGATATCTTGAAGAAGATATTTATATGGAGTAGCCTATGGGTTTAACATTTGGAGATAGTGATCACAAAGTCTGTAAGCTGTAAATGTCCATATATAGATTAAAGCAGGCTTCTCGGAGTTGGAACCATCATTTTGATAAGGCAATCAAATCATTTGATTTCATCAAAAATGAAGAGAAACTTTGTGTATACAAGAGGGTCAGTAGGAACGCGATCACCTTCCTCATATTATATGTGGATGATATTCTCCTTATTGAGAATGACATTCCCATGCTGACCATGGTCAAAAGATAGTTGTCCAAAGAATTTTCCATGAAAGACCTAGTAGAAGCATCCTATATTCTCAGAATAAAGGTCTATAGGGATAGACCTAAGCGGATGCTTGATCTATCACAAAAGCTATACATAGAAAAGGTCCTGAAGAGGTTCAGCATAAAAAACTCTAAGAGAGATCTTTTACCTCTTAGGTATAGTATTCATCTCTCTAAGATGATGTATCCGACCACATCTGAGAAGATTCAGTGCATGAGTAGAATTTCTTATGTTTCGCCAATAGAAAGCCTCATGAATGCCATGCTATGTACTCGACTTAATATTATTCTTGTTGTGAGTGTCACAAGTAGGTATTAGTCGAATCCAAATGAGGAGCACTGGATAGTTGTGAAGAACATCCTTAAGTACTTAAGGACTAAGGATCTATTCTTCATCTTTGAAGGTGATTCTGAGTTGCGATTCGAGGGTGTATTCTTGTTCAATTTACTAGAAAGGCTCTGAGTAATTGATTAATGGAGGCTGAGTGTGCTATAGATGTGTAGGATGAATTTTGATTTTAATATTACTTGTAGAACTGGATGTCATGCCATGATACTATACTGCAAAGATAATGGCACCACAGCCCTTGTTAAGGAGCTAAGGTCTCACCAGAAGTTCAAACACATAGAGCACCGACATACGTGACTACCTTTTATCGAGGTGCGAAGAGTAGACTCCACGGATAACATGACAAACTCACTGACCAAACAACTGAGCCAACGAAAATAGAAGTCCATCTTGAAAAGATGGGATTTAGATTTGTGGCCAATTGGCTTTAGTCCAAGTGGGAGATTGTTAAATGTATATCCTAGAAGCCAATAGAGCTGACACATTGTAATTAATCTAGGGCATAATTTTGTATTTAATATATTGATATGATCAATAAAAGGATAAATATTTTTTTATTCAAGTGTAATGTGTCCTTGAATCATCCATGAAATTAGTTTCGATACATACTCTCAAGGTGTTGAGAATTAGAGACATGTATTTAATTCTTAAAGGCTCCTGATCATAGGATCATCATGAGGATTGTGATAGATCTGGATAGACTGGTGCATAAATTACTTCCTTCAGGATAGATGGATCTCTAATCTACTATGTAGAGATACAAGGTGACGAGTATGGGTGGTTGTTAGAGAACAACTAGCACTGAGCGTGACCATACGAGAGATCACTTGAATTTCTATTCAATCATCAGTGATTGTCTTGATGTTGTAGTTGTGTGACTAATTTTTTGACTTAAGATGATACTACTGCTCACAGTGAGGCTGCTAGAGTTTGATTGACACATAAACATAGGTTTCAATGAGCCCTTGTAGTGGATATTGACGACAGTTGGTCCACTATAGGAATAGGGTGCGCATCAAGATAGGATCTATCAACCTTGATAGAGAGGAGTAGTCCTATAAGATTTGAGAATCTAAGTCCATGGATCTGTGGCCACAGTAGTGATTGATGGAAAAGTGTTTCCATAAACATCACATCTGGACTTGAGCTAATCGAATCTATCATATGACTGATGTTAAGGTTTGATAATTTATCCATGACCTGCCATCTAGTCAAAACACATGATAGAGGGACTAAATCACATGTTAACTATACTTAGAGGTTTATTTCAGTTCTACTGGATTGCCACTACATACTGCTAGATGTCACTGGTGAATTGTGAGAGTTCACTAAAATTGTTCCAAATCGACAATCCTTGCTAAGTTAGAGTGGAATTATTTCGACCCATTGAAAAGAGTTTCAATGATATAATGATAGAGATCATTATATATCTCACTACCAGATAGAATTGAATTTATAGGGTCATACAACAAAGAAATTAGGCCTGGAATAAGAAATTGAGCTTATGAAGTGTCAATTGGGTTTAGAGAAATCTATTGGGTTCATGGTAACCTTGCTAGCACATGGTTGGACCCAATTTCTCTTTCCATTGGAATTACTTATTTGATAAGTTAATTTTAACTTAATTATCTACTAATTATCTACATAAATAAGATTCATGAGACTCCAATTGTTAGGTGTCTAAGGTTTGGATCATATAAATTAAAGATGCAAGTCTCTTATGAATCTTCTTGATAGTTATTATGGGGCGCCACTTTGAATTGTTCAATTTGGGCATGTCCATTGATTAGAGGACTTTTAGTTCTCATATGGGGTGTCTCTTAGGTGCAACATAGGGTGTCTAATTATGGATGCAAGGACTCCAATAGTTGGCGCCTAATGGGCTTCCTAATGTAAGTTGGATAACTTAAGTTAATTGGAATCCTAATGCAAGTTGGACTTGTATTATATGATTGAATAGGATTCAATCTTTGTGTCTATAAAAGAGGACCTTCCCTAAGGTCCTATGATCATCCAAGCCAGCCTCTCTCCACCCCAAGAGAACCTCCCATGCCCTCTCTTCCTCCTTTTTTCTCTTCTCCTTAGGCATCCCCATGTCGTACTACTTGGGATGCGCATCCCAAGTTTTGCACATGCCCAAGGCATTGGGCAGCCCTTCATCTATTGGTTGTTGGTCTCTTGTAGTACTACAAAGCAAAAAGAAAGGCTAGAGAGGAAGAGAAGATAAGAATCAAAGAGAAAGATCAAACGTTGATCACGATCCAGACTTCGTTCAGATTCAGCAGGCTAAATTTTGGAGAATCAAAATTCAGATCTTAGAGAACTGTTTCAGGCTAATGTCGAGTGGATACTCATAGAGACTGGATACTTGTGTAGCTAACAGAGAGTTTTGTCTCTTCCAGATCTAGGATTGAAGAAAGAGATTGCGAAAAAGATATATGATTTGATCACAATTTAAATTTTAGCATATATCAATTTCAGTATATGAAACAGATCCATGTGGTTTAATATTTTTATACATGTAAAATTTAGATTAAAATTATTTTAATCTTATTCTCTACTGTGCTATTTAGAAAATTAAGTTTTAAAACACATATGCATGCTTCAAACCTTAAATTCCAACAGTAGTATCATATATAGAGAAATTACAAGGAGTTATCATATAAGTACCTTGTGAAGTAACAGATTTGTTACTTCTCTTATTCTTTGGTCTGTTTGGATTAAGAAAAGCTCTATATGCAAGATGATTCCTCTTCCAATGAGCCAGCTTCTTAGAGAAGAAGTATTTTGCCTGGCTCTTATCGACCTTTAACTTTTTACTCTGCTTCAGCTTTGGATCGGTGGCACAAACCTTTTGCACTTTCTTCTTCCTTTCTCTCTTAAAGGAACAACAACCTACAGATGATCCTCCCACGACATGCATTGGCTCCTTCTGAAGCTAATGATTCTTCTCGAATGTCTGCAGCAATCCTAACAAATCATGGTAGTTCACTGCAGACTTGATCATTCTATAATGACTCAAGAAGGATAGATAAGACTTCGGTAGCAAGTTTAGGATAGCATCTTTGCCCAACTATTCATATAATGAAAAGTCAAGAGGTCTGACATCTCTCAGTATCCTCAGAGGTGTCGAAGGACTCATTCAATAATTGAATTATTTTTTCGGATTGCGCATCCTCAAACTTACAGCTAAATTCATCATTCATGGCTATCCTCATGATGCAACGTACTATCGTATGGTCATTGAGTCACTTCATATAAGTGTCTCTCACAACATGAGGTACATTGAGAGCAAATTTTTTGGGTGTGAAAACCGTAAGCACGTACAGGATCCTTTCATGCTCTAGGATGATTTTTAACTTTCAAAACTAGCTATCGAAATTTGGTCTGATAAGTTTATTGCTATCCAATGGTAATCGAAGCGATAGTGTGTTGGTCATAGTTGAAAAGAAAATCAAAAATCTTTTAGTATATGAATTATTTTAATCTTAAAGATACGAACTTTAGTCTAAAGGTCCTCTCACTATTTTATACAAATTGATAGCCTCTACCTCCAATTCAAAGAATTACATTAATCTCTTAGCGGATACTAGAATCCACATAGACTGTATTCGAGCTCGAGTATGGCTCAGCCAACCCTAGTGCATCCATAGGTAGATTTTTAACCAATTGTTTCATCAAATAATTTTTAATAGTTAGATTTTGCCCCAGGCATCTCTTCAGCAAGCGTGTGGTGCCTCCATTGAAAATTTGGTTAGGTCCAACCATTAACATGACTACATTAAGTATATCTAACAAACAAATGCTTAGGTCTGAGTGTCGCTCGGCCAACCTGACCTTTGATCTGAAAGGCACAATAAAATAGTCATATGATGAATGATAATTTTAATACCTAATAGACACCAGGTGTGTGGCACCTCCAATGCCTATTTAGAATATTGGATGCATTATCATGCACCTTAATGGGAGGCTATGAACTAGTTATCCCTATAACTGTATCATTTTAAAGACCTAATAATTTAAAAAATTTGATTTAATAACTTGAGAATAAGAGAAAAGCTTGACCTGTGAGTCATAAATCCTCCCACTTATTTCACCAAATCATGAAAAAGACTTGATACAAGCTGGTCTAAAGATACTTAAATCAATCACACTGATTTACTTTAATGATATGGGTCAGCTCGAATCAATTAGTGATCTAATCAAAATATGATCTACTAAATTGATCAGATAAGTGAGATTGGTGAGAGGGTCTATCTCGGCTTGCCTTAGACATCATCGAAATGGTCAGGTAAGCGGACTACCAATTAAAAATCACTGATGGAATTGTCATGCAATATTATCAAACTTATCTTAGACATCAATTGTTCGATTAGTTTCAATTTAGTCAGCCAAAGAACTCAGGCTAAACCATTGAGCCATGACCATGGTCCTATTAGTATGGTCAAAAATATGGACTTGATCAAGCTACAACTATTGAGGTTGATCTAGAGAAATTCTGATCTAATCTAATTCAATATTTGATTAGGTATAATCAATCTCTCTAATTGATCCATATTTGTATCTAACCCTAGGTCTAACCCAGTTAGATGATCTAATTCGTACTAACCCATTGCCCATCGATTTATGAGGTATCTTAAGATCTTCAATTCTTAAATCTAGATTCTTTTAAAACTTAATTCCAAATTAAGAATGTGAAATGTGTGTTTTAATTTGTAAAACTATTCTACTAGGGTTTTATGTGAAGTATACTATATGTTTCAAGTCAAAATCTAATTTTTAAATCTATGTTTAACAATTAAACATATATCAATTTCATGTATATTCATATGTATCATAGAAATTCAGATTTCTACATCATATGTAACATACAATTCAGATCATAAAATCTAATTTTTATATCTAAATTTATTTTGCTAAAACTATAATTAACCATAAATCACTTTAGATCTAATCTAAATATATTTATGATCAAAATAATTTTAAAATTTTTTTCACTATTTTTCATCATGAGACTTGATCACAATGGCACCTACACATCATAAGAGCACTCCATCAAATAAAAAGAGAGGATCTTTAAATCCTACTTGCTTTTATGATCAGATGACTTGATGATCTTTTCAATTCGAGTACTGAACTACTAAGATCTGAAATCTAATTTTAAAACTAATTAAATGAATATATAAATTATCATACAATCTATACGCACACATGATCATACAAATATGATGTGCATCTAATCATATTAGATCAATGTATAAGTTTAATTCAGATCTGAATCTATTTTATATAGCATATAAAATTATTAATTTAGATCTAAAATAATCTAAAAATCTATTCCAAACATATATATGATTGCATAAAAAAATTTTGGCTATAGATGTGATCAAACTATATCGATATTATGCTGAAATTAGATTTGAAATTTTGTTAAATAAATTCAGATCTGTGTCTGATTCAAACATCAATTCTCTAATTAAATTATATCACAAAAAATCTATCAAAATATATTTAAATCCATGCATAATCAGTTATTAAACCAGTATAAAAATCTATACAAAAAATTTTTGCTAAAATAGATTTTCAATAGTCTGGATTCAGGGGCTGATTTTGATTCGATACTCTAATCAAAATTAGATGAAAAATATACAAAAGATATTAGAAGAGACCAAGATTTAATTATATTAAAAATTTTGGTTCAAAAATAGATAAAAAAATTAAAAAAATTCTAAAATTTGATGATGCGATCATAATGTATAGGGCTGGCTCTGATGCCAATTGAAGAAAAAATTCGTCCGATCGTATCGAATGCCAGGAGGAAGAATAGATTAGTAATTAAGATTTTTATAATATTTATGAAATCTCACCTTAATTCATAGTAGAAAAGAATCAAGTTGAAGAAGCTCCTCAATCAATATGCTTCACGAGATTAGAATGCATGGATCCTCTACTTTGCATGCACGCCAAACGCTGTAAGAGAAAGGGATGAACTCTTTCTTTAGAGAGGAAGGAGAAGAATACTTGAAATCTGATCTCACACCCTTGGAGCAGCCCACACACTGCTACAAAGGGAGGGAGGATGCTAAGAGGAGAGAGATGCGCAGTGCTAGATGACGCCCAAGAGAGAGGGGATGCCCACATCAAGGGATCTACCACGCCAAGCCTTTGATTGTTTCGTTGTTTCTCTTCTCCACACCCCTTCTTATATAGACAAGAGATCTTAGATCAAATCAAACTCCTTTAGGTACTAGAAAAAGGACTCTTCATATTTGAATCAAATCCAAACTTCTTAAAGTATAAGAAATCCTAATCCAAGTAGGAGAGGCGCCAACTTGTGCCTCCCTCCATAATGCCGCATGCCCAAGGGGAGGGGGCTGTTTTCAATTCCAACCACTTTGGTCAACCCACATGGTGGGACAATGGTTGGAAAAAGTAGCTAAGTATACCAAATCAAATTTGATTTAGATGTGGATCAATTCAAATCCAATTCAAATTCGATTCGAATCAAGTTCGAAAAGACTGCTGATCCTAATCCAATTAGGATTCTTGTTCAAGTCCAACTTGATAAATTAATCTAATCAAGTATTAATAAAATAAAGTCTAATTAGATTAGATCTGATCTAAAATAATTAGTACTCAATCCATTCTCCCATAATCACTTGGATCATTGATTTGATTTAATTCATCCCTAGAATCAAATCCGTACCTCATGCATAGTGCTAGCTGAACATAGTCAGTATTTAATTCTGTATGACCTATAACTTAATTCTTAATTAAGTTAATCTACATATTTAATTAAGTCTTATACTTTCAAATTGAATATATAAATATTCGATCAATTTTTTCTACATTGTTTGACTTTTATGTGCGACTTCATAAATTCGAACACTAAGTTGGTAGCATAGGAACTCTTTCTTATACTAATCGAAGTGACTATCTATCAATGATACTCAATATCCGGATAGGTCAAATATTTATAAAGTAATATTCAAGAACCTCAACATATGATTATCTATAATTCATCTCTTTGACCCTAATGCTCAAGATGATCTAGGATTTAACTGTCAACCCTAAAACAGTCATCCACATCATATTGCAATCTTTCAAATCCATCACATAGATTATCTTGATCAAGATTTTACTAAATTGAAATACAGTGATGCATTAACTCCTATAATTTGGAGGCGTCAATCTCATCTTGATCTATACACAAACTTTATATGTACTTGACTGTACCTAGTAGCCTTCCATCATTGTATTAGAAATACAGATAGTCCAATACCTAAGACAGTGAGTTGCTTGCAAGTCACTATAGTGATCTCAGGTTAGAGAGATACTTATGCCTATATGTTTCACGAGCTGCTCTTGGCAGGAGAGTACTCAGCATGTGAGTCACTTGTTCCGTGACAATATATTTCTATATCTCATCTGTATGCCATACTAGTATCTTCACACTCTTTGGTTATGAAGATAATCAATCTATATGGTACACAACAATCTACACTCGATAAACGTCATCATTCTATTAATGATGTATCATTTAGTTGTGAACATGTTTAAGAACTATTCGATAAATCCTCCTCTATCGATCATAATATAGTTCTAAGGACTTCATCACAACACAAGAGTTCTAATAATAAAGATGTATACCTTGTGATGAAAATATCAAAATAATTTTATTCATTGATCAATAATTTATATATAAAATCTAATTATTTACAATAAACCAATTGATTTTAGGATATAATTTCCAACACCACCAAGAGCAAGGTAATTCATCAAGAAATCATGTCTTCAATTTCTTTTGAAATATTGACTGAGATTTCCAAGATTAATAACTTATTTTTTTGGAAAAAAAATTGGGTTTTCAACTGTCCTATTTTTGGCCATCCACATTTATCAATTTTACGATGTCGCCTGTTGCCGTCGAGTGCTGGATCAAAGAGCCACAACTGCGCTGCCATGTGCCGCACCCCCGATCATCAATTTTGGGCAAGCTTCCATGGAGCCAGAAAGGAAGAAGGAGATCACAGATCCCCTATTCTGTCTAACTAAGGAAGAAGAAGAAGAAGAGAGGAAGAAAGAGAAAAAGAAAGAAAGAAAGAAAGAAAAAAAACAGAACAGAAAAAGAAAAGAACAAAAAGGAGGGAGAGAGAGAGAGAGACTTTCCCTTCTCTGTCTCTCACTTCCATCTTCCTCTCTCTTTCCTCTTTCCTATCTCTCTACCTTTTCTCTCTTGTAGGGTTCTTGGATCTTAGAAAAAAAAATTTCTAATGGCCTAGATTTATTAATAAAAAATCTCAAACACTATCACCTAGCCCATCCTTATGGGGATACTAGATTTTAGAAATTTTATTTTAAAATAATTATGATGGAATTTTGATCAACGTATGATATTTTTATTAGGCTCAGAGAAGGATTTTAAAGATTAACTAGATCTATAATTGGATTTGCTTTTAAGATAACTAGTGTTTTATCTTTATTAAATTTATCTAACAAATTATAAATTGATAGATTAATAAATTTTGAATCATATTAATTCATGATATGCATATGATGGAGGTATTTTGAATATTGAAGATATTCTATTTCTTTTGAAATAATTATAATAAGGTATGATTATAATAAATGACATAAATTAATTGATTTGATTATCATTTATTTATATTACTATTGAAAAAAGATATGAAATTGGATAATAATATGAAGTGACAATCTGACTATCTAAAGGATACCGACAATGGAGACTAATCTATTGGCATTTGATTTATCCTGAGGGTCTATATCGTCAATGAAACTAGCGATATGTCACCAACGAGATTAGAGACAAATCACTAGTGAAACCAGAGGTTTTGAAAGAATTTGCTCACCACAAGGAGATACGCAGTGTTATAATCCTGTCACATAAAAAATATGATCATAGCTTCTGGTTGATAAGAAGAATTTGAGAACTTGATGAATTTGAGAATATGAACATAAGTTATCTGTATGATGAATTTAAAATTTTATATATGAATATTAGATAGTATGATATCTTAAGATATGAATCTTTGAACTGACATATTTATTATGGTATTATTGTTACTTAATTTATTTAGTTAAAGGTATACATTGCTTATTAGGCTATTTAGCTCATGATAAATTTTTTATTTTTTTACAGATTCAAAAAATTAACTTGATACAGGATTTTCTATTGGGAGTGCGATTAGAGACAGAATTAGTCTACTTATTTGATTTAGGGTTTATCAGAGTAGATGCAAGACCTTGTTTAATGTTGATCTTGTTAAACATTTATTTTCTTTTTGTTGGCATTGAGTTTTGATTTTCTTATTTGAATTAAGATTTGAATATTTATTATTTAATTTAATTTTACTATCTATTTATGATATCATGATGATGTCTTGTATGCTTATGGAAAGAGTTTTCTATGAGTATACGGGGGTTGCCACGATTCTCAAATCATGATCTCAGGTCAGGGGCATGACAATTAATATGATATCAAAGCATTAGTAAATGAATTAAGACTTAGAATCAAATATAGGATGAGTGTAAGTAGGTAGACACTAAAGATATCAGGCTGTAGATCTATGATAATTATAATGTAAGATATCTTTATGATTTTTGATTAAACATTGTTATTATGTATGAAAGGATCATAAGAGATTATGACACATACAGTTTGATTTATAACTAATAATTTATAGATCATATTATGATTAGTCAGATGAATCAAGTTATGATTATTTGAACTTTGATCTAAAGTAATTGCGAGAGGATTGATCATAAAATTTTATTATGCACTGTGATTATCAATTGGCTCATTAGTTGTTCAAGTAAATTGTAAGCTCAAATTTGATATGGGAGTAGTACTATGATATTGCTCCTAACTTTGAAGTTAATTACTTAATAGCAAGATAACTATTCATTCTTGGTGAGTTGCTTATGATTTGGACTAAGAAGATCTTATATGATATTTAATTAGAATACTTTTCGAAGTTGCACTTGGCATGTGGATCGTGTATAAACTAGAATGGTAGGAGGAATGTATATTTAGGAATATTACAAATAAATATGTTTCTGATGGAAGAAGTTTTTTTTGTTTTAAGATCATAGAGTATTTATCTCAGTGGAATCATTAAAAATTTTAATTGTGATCTTTGGATCCAAATGATAGATCTTATTTATGTCGATTAAAGACTATGTGGTATATATGAAATTTCAATCCAAAGATTATATATATATATATATGTTGATCGAGAGATTTTTTATCATCATGGTTGAGGTTGATTAATGAAATTTTTGATTGTTATCTTTGGATCAAGATAAATGATCTTTCTTATATTTATTTGAGATTTTGGGATACATGTGAAATGGTAATAAACTTATTGTTAAGAAATTGATTTTATTTGAGATTGTGGAATATTCATTTTGATGGAATCTTGATTTACCATCTTGGGATTAAGATAAAATATTTTAGTTGAGTCTAATGAAGATTATAAAGGGTATGTGAAATTTTAATTTAAAAAAAAAAATTGGGATTATGAACTGAGCTAGAATTTCTTTGCCATTGTTATTAAGGTCAGTGTTAAAATCTAGAATGGTATAAAAGAATTTGATTTTGAAAGATTTGCATGATTATTGTGGATAGCATTTGATAGATACTAAAGGTCTCAAGAGAGGAACTTTAGAAGAGATGATGGAGTTAGTTTTATTGATGCATTTGATTTAGGGCCTTAGAACTTGATGGAGCATTCAAAAAATTCTTCTAATTGCTTTTACAGAGTTTGATTTAAAATTTTCTAGATGATTGACAAAAGAATCAAGATCCAATTCATGTTTGAATTACAATAATTGGCTTATATGATGTTTTTTATTATGTTAATTGACACAGGGTTAATTTGGATGGATTTGTTTGATGTATATTGGGGACAAGAATTAAAATTTTTCCTTGAATTTACCAAAAATTTAAATTTTGGATATTTTCACTATATAGTAGTGTTCTGATCAAAAGCCATTTACTACATCCAAAGAAATTTTGATGATTTGAATCAAAGTGCACAGTGAAAGTGTGATGACCTGGATTATGTTGGATGTTGCTATGTGATTTTCATAAATAGTTCTTCTATCTTCCATGTTAAAGAAATTTTTAGCATCCTGAGTTTTAGATTAGTGGACCAGTGATTCTTAATCTTGGATTTAAAATATTTAGTGATGGATTTCTATTCTTTTAGATTTTAAACATATGTTTCTCCATCTATTAGAAAGAATTTGAGATTGTTTATCGATCTTAGATTTTGACCTTAGACCTTTATCCTGAAATATTCATCTATTGAGAGTATAGTAAAATTATTCATGATCTTATAATAGATCGATTAAATTATGAGCAATTGATATTTTTAACAAAAAATCTGATATTTTTATTTGAAATGAAGATATTGATTTTGATAACCAAAAATAGTGGTTTTGGTTCTAATCAACATTTGTGGTATTGACTTTCCACTTATGGGACAATTTAATGGTGAAAGTATATTAAAAATTAAAATACCAAAAAGTTTGATGATGAGATTAAAACTATGAATTTCCATTTTTGATAGCTAGGATGATTAATTATCTCTTAATTTGAAAGGTTTTACAATAGAAGACTTGATTTGATTTTCTCTTATGAAATGATTTCATTGTCAAACAAAAAAATATATTTTTGATTCTTAATTGATTTGGATATCGCTATGTCACTCATATTAGTGTATTCTTCTATCTTGAGCTAAGCTAAGTTTTAACATCCTGCATCTAAAGTTAGTAGACCATCGATTTTTAGCTGTGAATATGAAAATATATTGGTGTAGACCTCTTTCCTCTTAAATTTGAAGCTTGTACTCTTTCGACCAATATCACTTCTCCGTCGGATTGAAAATGTTTGAAGCTATCTATTGATATTGAAGATTATTCTACAAGAGATAGATTAGAGTCATTTGCAATCTAATCTTATGATGGATCGAGTAATTAAGAGTAGTTAATATTTTGATGGAGAAACTTGAAATCCTTATTTAGAATTAAGATGTTGATTTTTCTTAATTTACAAGAGATGGATTCGATATCGATCATCTATAAGAAGAATCAAGCTATGAGATATTGAACCTTATTCTTATGATAAGATCTAATAATAAAAGTAAATCTATAAGTAGAATATATTGAATTTAGGGATGAGATCATGATTGTGAAATCTGAAAATTTAAAAATCTTTCGTAGAAAATTTCGGGACAAAATTTCGTTTTGGGGCAAGAATGTAGCAACCTAGCCCATAGAGGCCCGACGACCAAAGAGCACATCCCAAAAGGCTTGTGCATGCATCCTAAAGTATTCTAAAAAAAAAAAAAAGGAGAAGAACATGAGGAAGAAGACTCCCGATGAGAGTCTTCTCCTTCGATGAAATAGGAGTTGGAATCAAACTCCAGGGCTCTGCCCTATAAAAAGAAATGCTCCTGCCTCCCACAGCCTCCCCTCACTAAAAGTCCCTCCTCTTCTCTCTATTTTTCTTCCGAGTTCTTCCCTTTGTGCTCATGGATAAATGGCTTTGTGCTGAGAAATTCGTGGTCCAAAATACCACCAAGAGCAAAGTAATCAATCAAGAAACCCTCTCTTAATTTTTTTTTGAAATACAGACTGAGATTTCTAAGATTTAATCACTATTTTTTTTGAAAAAAATTAGATTTTCAACAGCCCTATTTTTGGCCATCCACGTTTATCGATTTTCCCAAGCTGCCCATCGCCGTCAAGTGTTGGATCAGGGAGCCACGGCTGCACCACCATGTGCCACACCCCCAATCATCGATTTCAGGCAGTCTACCTATGGAGCCTGAAAGGAGAAGAAGGGGATCATGGATCCCGTGTTCTATCTAACCAAGGAAGAAGAAGAAGAGAGGAAGAAAGAGAAAAAGAAAAAAAATAAGGAAAGAAAGAAAAAAAGAGAAGAAAAAGAAAAGGAAAAAAAAGAGAGACTTTCTCTCCCTTCTCTCTCTCTTTCCTCTTCCCTATCTCTCTATGTTTTCTCTCTTGCAGGGTTCTTGGATCTTAAAAAAAAATTTGCAAATGGCCTAGATTTATTAATCAGAAATCTCGGATGCTATCACCTAGCCCATTGTTATGGGATGCTAGATTTTAAGAATTTTATTTTAAAATAATTATGATAGAATTTTGATCAAAGTATGATATTTTTATCAAGTTCAAAGAAGGATTTTTAAAATTAATTGGATCCATAGTTGAATTTGCTTTTAAGATAAGTAGTATTTTATCTTTACTAAATTTATCGGGCAAATTATAAATTGATAGATTGATGAATTTTGAATCGTATTAATTCATGATATGCATATGATGGAGGTATTTTAAATTTTGAAAATATTCTATTTCTTTTGAAATAATTATGATGATGTATGATTATAATAAATGATATGAATTGATTGATATCATTTATTTATATTACTATCGAAATAATATATGAAACTGGATAATGATATGAATTGATAATCTGACTATGTAAAGAACCCCGTCAATGGATCCTAATACGTTGACAATTGATTTGTCTTGAGAGTCTATGCCGCCAGCGAGACTAGCGATATGTTGCCAATGAGACCAATGACAAACGGCCAATGAGACTAGCGATTCTGAATGACTTTGCTCACCATAAGAAGATATGTGGTGTTATAACCCTATCATAAAGAAAATATGGTCATAGCTCATGGTTGATAAGAAAAACTTGAGAACTTGATAAATTTGAGAATATAACATAAGTTGTCTTTATGATGAATTTAAAATTTCATATATAAATATTAGATAGTACGACACCTCAAGATATGAATCTCTGAACTAACATTTTTATTATGTTATTAATATTATTGTCTGATTTATTTAGTTAAAGATATACATTGCTCACTGAACTATTTAGTCTTATGACGAGTTTTCTATTTCTTTCATAGATTCAGAAAATTAGCTTGATGTGTGGTTTTCTATTGAAAATACAATTTGAGATGGAGTTAGTCTACTTATTTGATTTAGGATTCATCGGAGTGAATGCAAGACCTCGTTTAATATTGATCTTGTCAAATATTTATTTCTTTTTTGTTGGCATTGAGTTTTGATTCCCTTATTTGAATTAAGCTTTGAATATTTGTTATTCGATTTTATTTTGCTATCTGTTTATGATATTATGATGAGATACCTTGCGAAGTTATGGGAAGAGTTTTCTATAAGTATGCAGTGGTTGTCATGACCTCCAGCTCATGATCTCAGATCGGAGGTATGACACTATTGTTGTCCCTCATCATAGAAGTTTGATGCCATAAGTTGTTGAGGTGCTATTGGTAGCATATATTGAAGAGGTTGCTCCCAATATAGAAGTTAGGTGCTACAAACTGTCGTGGTAATGGTAGTGCACCCACTAAGAAGGTTGCACCTAACACTCAAGACAAGCATAGGCTACACTGAACATTAGTGGTCTTTCTTTTGTCCCAATGGGACAACCACATCTTATATCCATAATTAGCATCGATAAGACAGCACCAACACTTCTCCAAATAGCATTGTGGGGATCTCGGTGGCTGAGACCCACCCTAGGTTCAAGGGATGGCTGTGTAGGAACTATAATGTTCCTGGCCATAGATTCAGCTTAATAGCCAGATGCATTGCCCTCGAAGTAGTTCCCCGTCACTCTAGTCTTGGAGCTCGAGGTTTCACTACTATAGAATTCAGCCTTGCTTTTGTCATAGGCTAAAAGCTTATGAATATCAGGCCTCCTTAAAAGCTTGATAAAGAAGAAGCCGTCCATCTCATGGGCGTAAGAAGAGAGGAAACGAAAAGAACCATGTCCATCTCATAGACGTAGGAAGAGGAAGAGGATGAGGCGTCCATCACATGAGCACCTCCTCTTTTTCTTTTCTTTTTGTGCACCTCACCAAACCAGCACGCCATCCCTCTTTTTTTTCTTTCTTACATGCCCAAACCTCTCTAATTCACCATATAATCTCTTGTATAGGTGCCCCCTTTATTCCCTTTTAAATAGGGATTAGTTAGGGTTTAGATGGAGTTGGTTAGAGTCCTTAAAAGAGGACTCTTCTCTTTCCACCGCCCCATCTTATTTTGCACCCCACTTTCTCTTGTGCCACTTTTTTCTCCACACGTAAATCTAGTTGGGCATCCCATGGAAGCATGGATAAGGAGAGAGAGTCCCAGTCTAATGGAATTCTGATTTTTTAATTTAATTTTAATCCGATTTGAATCTAAATTGAGTCAAACCCAATTAAAAATTAAATTCAAATCCTATTTGGACTAGAAAATCTGAATTAAATCAAATCTGATTAGATTAGATCTGATTTAATTCGATCCATATTTGATCAAATCAAATAATTAGCAATAATTATAATTAAGTCCTTCTAGAACTTACTAACCCTTAGCAAGTCCTTTATGTAATTTTTACATATAAGTCCAATCATCAATCACATTGATAATTGAATTCTTTTGTGATTTAAAATCGCTGTTCGATATCTCGATTAGTCAGAACTTCTTTTGTGTGTGACTCTATAGGTTCTATTCTGTCTAGTAGTGAGATATATTTTGATCTCCATCAAAATATCATTGAAACTTCTTTCAATGGATTGGAACAATTCCAACTCTATCCATCAAGGATCATCAGTCATCAAAACGATGCTCGATGAGTCTCGCGATCCACCAGTGACATCTAGCAATATGTAGTGGCAACCTAGTAGAATGAAAATTATGAACTTCTAGGTGTGATTACCGTATGATTCAATTCTTCTATCGTGAGTCTCGACTAGACGGAGGTTATGAAAAATTCATCAAACTCTATCATCTGTCATATACAAGATTGGTTTGACTCGAGTTCACTTGTAAATTTTTGTAGAAACTCTTTTCCAATGTTTACACTTGCTTAGGCCAAAGACTTTCTGAACTCGATCTCGTAAATCACACAGAACTTCTCCTTTTCTTCTAAGGTTGATACATTCTATCTAGATGCACATCCTATTCTTACAATGAATCTACTGCAGCCAACGTACACCTTAAGACTTTGTATGGCTAGAAAATCGACTTATGGTGTAGTCAAACTGCAGCAATCTCATTGTGAATAGTTAAGATACCACAGATCAAAGAACCATTCACACTACTACAGCATCGAGAATATCACTGATGAGTGAGTAAACATCCAAGTGACTTCTCATATTAATCACGCTCGGTACCTTTGTTTTCTAACAAATATCTGCATTTTCGCTTCAGTATCTCCATACTGTAGACTCGAGATTCATCCATCCCTGTGATGATCCTACGGTCGGAAGTAATTTATGAATTAACCATCAATGACACATGCCTCAAATTTTCAACTTTTGAAAATATATGTCATTATCTTGTTAATTTATTGGATGATTTATAGACACATATACTATACGAATAGTAATTAACTGTCTTAAATAATTAGGTTAAGTATGAAATTATATTTTAAAAAAATTAATGTATCAGTCGGATTGGTTTCTAGAGCATACGTCTAATATTTTACCCATCATGCATAAAATGTATGGTATCAGCACATTTAGATCAAGCATGTAAGGCCATATTTTCTGTATGTTTGGTTGTGAAACTTAAAAAGTTACTGCTCAAAAAGAATTCGTACGTAGCTACATCACAAGGATTAAATGCGGTAGCATGACCTTTACTGTAGAAGATAGCGTGACCTAAACTACCAAAACTGTGCACCCCCACCACGTGATCAGCCTTCCGAATTATGATGGAGCGCTGCCCCGGCCCGAGGGTTAAATGAGACAGTGACCCACACCACAGGAGGTGAATCCCCACCTGCTTTGGCGAGGACAATAGGACCTGCGTTGCCTATAGCAACAATTCCCTCGCCAATCTCCCAATAACTCGATCTACTCTAACACCCTCTTGCATGGTATTCACCTCCCTCTTAAGTCCTAAGAACATGGGATTTGTAAAATTTGTGCTATTTCTGTTCATCTCCATCATCCTATCACCTTGTTTGAGCATGCCAATTCTCATCATCAGCGCCATTGTTCGACTCATTATGCAGTCCATTCATCTCCAAGCAACAGCACATATAACGTGGCGGCCGGGCTATCCATTTGCCAGTCGACATCCTGAACCTTCTACGTCCAGCCATGCCACCTCTTCAGATCAGGCATATCCCCCATGCAATGTAAAAATTTGTAATGCTTGCTATAAGTCTCCATTAGAGCCAGTAGTGCGTGTATTCTGCCTTTCTAATATTGAGGAAGGTGAAGAGATAAGAGAACTAAGATGCAGGCACCTCTTCCATAGGAGCTGCTTCGATGGATGGCTCGAGCATCGTCGGAGGGCCACGTGCCCTCTATGTCGGAATTCTTTTATTTTACATGAAACAAGTGCAGAGCTCCCTGACATGGACGAGGAGGAGCTTGAGAACTCTGCTGTCTCGATTTGGTGGCTTTTGTATCTGAGTGGATGGTCATTGTGGTCAATTATTTTGGACACCATTGGATACCATGGCTGCTAGCCAATGTAAAAATGTTGCAGAATAGTGGAATGAGATTGTTCTATATATCGTTGAGCTCCAGTTATCGTTGTTTTAGTTACCTTAGTAATGCATGCACTTTGATTCAAGCTTTAAGTTTGTGACGGTTCAAGAAGTTGGCTTCAGGCCTCATTCAATTGGAATCTACTTGATTTTTATCTAGTTCATAGGACAGTATTTCAGGCTGGGTCTAACAAGTTTTTGATTTTCATCCACCTGGGATGGTTTTGAAGTTATTCTTAAATTAGGTTGGTTTGTGTTGGAATTTTATTTGTGTAGCTGCCAAACAAATCAAACTGGATTGATTTGGTTTTGTGTCAATTTTGTTGGAATCCGAACTTAACATAAAGCCAATTCAGCTCAACAAATTGCAGCCATAGATGCCACTTGTCATTTTAATAAAGAAACATAAAATATGGATAAACTTAACATACACTTATCATAGATGCCACTTATCTATTGTCAAGGATTTAGATTATTCATTTTTGATGAAAGTAATAAACATGTTCAGAGGCGAACACGCTTGAGGTACCAAAATATCTTACAAGAATGACACAGAATATAAGAGTGCTCTTAATAGATTTCGGACTATGCTTTCAGCTGTATCTGTAGAAAGGCTAAGTGACAAGTTAATTAGTAGATCAAGTTCTACTTCTTGATGGTTTTTATAATTGGTTATATAGTTAATCTTGCCTGTTAAACAAACGCAAGCATAAACAGGGGAATGATCTATATATACTCTCATGCTAAGGATATTAATAACAGAATTCTCTCTTATATCTAATTAACAGGAATACATTTAATTTTAAATTCCTTTGATTATTTATTAAAGTAGAGTTCGTTTGGAGGTTTCATGGTTGGTCTTGGGTGTGAATCATGAGCTGAGGACCATGAGCCGTATTTTAATACCTTTAGATTCCGCAGCAAATATATTATTTTGTACACCCAGAGTAGGCATAAGTATTCGATCAGTAACCTGGAATTCAGCAATTTAGCTGATCCTAGATTTCCATGTCGTACATATTAGGATAGTTTATGTATAACATTGACCGGAAGTGGGTAACCAACCTGTCTCAACTCGGTGACCGCTCTGCCGAGTTCCTCCGGAGGTAGTTATCCAAATTACTTCCTCCTAGAAATAAAAATGGTATGGATATTATTTATTCAGATCTATTTTTATATTCAAATCAATCTAAATATAGATAAAAATTTAAAGATTCGACTAATATCTATATTCGTATCCATATCTGTCAAAAAAAATATATAAATATGGATATGAATAGATAACTATCAATCCGTATCTGAATATCCAAATCTACATGTAATCCTATATAATTTATATAGTACTTATTAATTTTTTAAAAAAAGATATATATTATTAACTTAATTTATTATCTATTTAATAATATTTTTAATTTTGTAATCATAAAATTTAATTACTTAAATTATATCCATACTTTTAATATCCAAATTGTATTCATATCCATTTAAAATAAATATAGATATGAATTTTGCATCCGAATAATATCCATATCCATATTTATATTCGATAAATAAAATAAATATGGATATGAATATGCTGGTATCCGATTCGTATCTAATCCGATTTCAGTCCTACTTCCTCTTCATTACTAGGGATGGTAATCGGATCGGATCGGATCATAAATGGATTGAATCAGATGCGAGTTGGATCAGAAAATATTAAATCTGAATCCAAACTATTTATTAAACAGGTTAGATTCTCAAATCTGAACCTAACCCATTTAATAAATAGGTCATTCGATCTAATTAATTTATTTATTAAATAAATAATTTATTTAATCAATTCAACTCAATCTATTTAATTTATTTATTAAATAAATAATATATTTATCAAATTTAATTTATTTAATATATTTATTAAATAAATAATCTATTTACTAAATAAATAACTAAAACGAAGTCACGTGAAGAATAGGACAAACAAAAAGGACAGTCCATATATATCATTCCATAAATGTAATTAGAGGGTCCATGGAATTAAAAGACATCAAATGCATGTCTGCATTCAATACTTCCAAAGTAAACCTCTAGAAAGAGAAGGGAAGATAATTGGAATAAAATAAATGAGAGCGAGACTGTTAGTAGTTTAAGCATCAGATATGCAGTGTTCTGTTTTTTTCCTCATATTTTTCTCAAGGTTAAAATATTATTTTTGTTCTCCACAATCCTTCAATTAGGTCGATCCCCCCTCTTTCGTGGCTAGTTGATAAAAATGTCGAGACCTTAACCTCACATGGAGCAAAAGAAAATGTAAAGGAGTGTATACATAGATTCAAAGCTTCTTTCTTAGATGAATCAAAACTATTTAACAGAAATCAAAAAATTAACAATGACTACAACATGCTTTTATTTGACAAAAATAACTATTCGATCTGATAGTAGCTCTATAAAATTGTAAGAAAAATGATAGCAGAACATACTTTAATCTATAATCCATTAAAAGTCAAATATGAGCCACTATTCCATCGTGTGATAGCCATTATAACGGAAGAAAGCACTGATCTATATCAAAAAAAATAACTCAAAAATCCTAGATTAAGGATTAAAAAAATAAACCTTGGAGAAGATTAAAAAAATTTGAAAAGAGGAGTGGAGGAGCCCCAGCCGCCGTTGGGAGGAAGCACCAGCCGAAAGAAGAGTGGAGCTGTGAAAGAGCGAACGAAGAAATCCTAAATCTAGAAGTCAGGAAGGGAAGACAAAAGACTGAAAGAGACCAGAGAGGTAGAGACCGAAAAACGAAAGCCGACGCAGCAAATGGGTTTCACGGGTTTTAAGTTTTGACTTTTAAGTTTTCAAGGCCTTGCGGGTTTATGGGTTACATCCTGACCCGACCTGATCTATCCCCACCCATTTATGAAACAGGTTAGATGGATCAGCTATCTGAAATCTGAATCCGATCTGATTACTAAACTGATTAAATGAATTGAGCCGTTTATGATCCAAATCTGTTTAATCCAAATTCAAATCTATTTAAGATGGATCGAATACAAATCGATTGACGGATCGGATCAATTTTTGCCATCTCTGTTCATCACTGAGCTAGGCCCATTTGCTTAGTTGTTCCAATAGCTTGTTGAGTACTTCAGAAGCTTGCTACATAATAATGGATATGATGGAAAGTTCTCGTTCCGCATCGGATGACTTGGGCTAGGAGCTTTTCCCTAAGTTGAACATTGATGTGCAGCCAAAGCCAAAGAAGCCTCCTCGTTCTAAAGCAATTGGGGCTCTCCCTTTACCAATTAAGGTAAAAAAAATCCTAGCTTTTTTATTTCTTCAATTTAATTATTATGTATTGAAAACCTAGGACTAGGGTTATGATTAAAGAATCAGATATTTAGAATTTTGGAAATTAAAATTAGTGATTAATTATTGAAATTAGTGAGGAAGTTGGTTTTGAGATTTTTGTTATACCACATATTGATTTTAAGCTAATTGGATATGTAAGTTGTACTTAGAGAGTCAATCTTTATTATCTACTGAGATAAGTATCCTTATGCACTGTTTGATTATGAAATTTTTATAAATACGTGTATCACATATCAATATTTTTCTTTATGTTACATAGATTATGATATTATTTATTTTAAATTTACGAGAAACATATTAAGTTGTGCTTAATTATAGCAATCCTATCAGATGTAAATATTTTAAAGAAAATAGAAACTCTGATATAATTATGATATAATTATAATATTACAGAAAAGAGATATTGTTGGCTGGTCATGCATGAAACATGATGTATAATGTATTAACATCAGATAGAGGTGTGGTATTATATTTAGTCTATCACAGATTGAAGCATGGCTATCCAAACGATCCAATAGCTTGATCAAATGAAAAACTCATGGATCATTCAAATGGTAGAGATTTGTCATCGTGAAAACAAAATTCTATACGGCCATTCCACAATATCTTGATAGCTCCAAGGTGCCAATACTCGAAATTTGAATCCAATGGTGTTGTGCTGTCAGAGCTTCATAATGGTAAGACTCTGCCATCAGAAAGGAGGAGGAAATTTTAAACCCAGGGATCCAATAATGAAAACTTACCATCAGAGGTTCCTAATAGCAAAATTAGACCATCAATAGGGCTCAAAGGTGGGGGATGTAATAGAGTTGTTCAAACCATAATTGAGTTTTTGTCAGAAGGCTCTAATGATACAGTCCTGCTGTCAGAAGGTTAGGCTGGGAATCCAAAAGAGGTGTTCAGACAAAATGGAATTATCTTTAAAAGGTGTTGCGGCCAATCCCCTCGTCGCCTGGTCGCCAGAAACGAGCACCTGCAAAAAAAGAAGTCCACACAGACCGATGGTGACTCCGGCGGAGACCCTCCGACGGTCAAGTCAGAGAGATGACTGGGCAACAGTGAAATGAAGACAGAGAGCTCAATCGAGAGAGAGAAAGAGAGAGTTAGAGGGAGCAAGCCTGTTATTTTTTTTTCAGGGCCCCTTGCACTGTTGCCTTCCCCGATATATATAGTGGAGCGTGGTATGGCGCCGTCATTAATGGCGCGGACAATTGAGGAATTGTCAACTCACTGTAGACTGTCAGAGTCACCGTGAAAGTGTCACATCGCCGTGGGGCTGTCAAATCACTAGGGTTGACAATGCCCTAGGTGGGATAACGCCCTTAGGTGGCAGTGCCGCATGCTGCTGTCAGAGCCGACAGTCTCTGGCCGCTGTACGGCGATCGGAGGAATCGACCGACCCTAGGTCGGTGGCCAGCTGTGTGGCGTCGGGTGGAGATTCGGGCCCCTCCGACGGTCAGTCGGGCATGTTGCGAGAGTCGGCCATCTGACTTCCTAGTTCGGTCGGTCGGGAGAGTGGAAAAGGTCTACCCGACCGACATATCCTCAGTCAGTAGATGGCCGTTAATCGACCGGTGATGGCGTCCGGTCGATCGGTCGGTCGGTCGATCCATCAGTCGGTCGGTCCGTCGGTCGGTCGGCCGGTCGGTATGTCCGATTATGAGTCGGCACGAGCGGGGTCGGTCGATATTCCCCAACAGTTGCCCCCCTCCACTCCTGAGCCGGGCGGTGCACTGACCGATGCCTTCATTTGGGCAGCAACACCGGGCGAAAAGGAGTGGATTTACCGTGTGCCAAGTTCCGACCGTACCGCGGGTTGATACGATGTCAGGCGTCTCATGAATGCTGAGCGATTCGCTGGCGTCAGGTGTTCAGTCGGTGTCAGATGTCCCATCCCATCGGCGTCAGGTGTCATGTCGGTGTCAGACGTCTCGTCCCATCGGGAAGGGGAACCGCCGTTCCCGCCGTCCCTTCGGGGATACGAAACGTCGCGGCCTTTACGCCACGCGGCGTGTGGCCATTGGGACGGGTTCGTTGGAGCGGATGGAGGTGACGTGGCTTGATCTGGAGGCAGGTGCGTCGAACCGTCGGACCGACGGACGGCCCGGATGACGCCACGCGGCAGGATCTGGGGAGTCCTCGTTGGTCGTGCCTTCATCTCGACCGTCGGGGGTACTATATATACAGAGTCGCCCCCATTCAGTTTTTTACCCTCCTCATTTTACTGTCGAGACTCTGCCCGCGTGGGTCCTCGTTCCAGGTACTCTCCCGCTTCTCCCTTCCTTTGTAGTTCCTCCTTCTTCTCCTAAGGGCCATTATCGTCTTCACCATCTCCTTCTTCTTCTTCCCTGCCATTTGTCTGAATCTATGGCTAGGATGTCCCCACGAGGTGGTCGGTCGGGAGAGCCGACTGATGACACTCGATCGACCCTGGAGGTGGAGGTTTCTTCACTTTCGGGGCCGAACGTCGATCGGCTCCGGGAGCAGTACTGCATTCCGGGGCAATTTCGGCTGTTCGCCTCTGGTGCCGACGGTCGGGTTAACAGCCCACCTGAGGGCCAGGTGGCCTTCTACTTGGAGGACCTCCAGGCCGGCCTTCATTTTTCGGTTCCGGAGTTCGTCCGAAACACCCTCGACTATTACGGGTTGTGCCCGGCACAACTCGCGCCGAACTCAGTTCGGCTGATAGTCAGCTTCGCACTTCTGTGTCGGCTTTTGCCGACCGAATCTTGGATCTCCCTTTTTCGAGCTTTCTTCGTCCTCCGACCCCACCCTAAAGCCCGAGGGTGGTGGTACTTCGTTCCTCGGAAAGGGCTCTCCTTTATTACTGGTCTTCCGTCGTCCATTCACGGATGGAAGAACCAGTTCTTTTTTGCATCGTCCTCTATTCCTTGGGGGTTCTCCGTCCGTTGGGGGAACCCCCGAACTGAGCTGAACGAGAACAGTCGGGTGGAGGCTGAAGATCGGGAGGACTTCCACCGACTGAAGGATATCTCGGTGCCGAAGCAGAGTGAGCTCGTCACCGAGCAGGCCCTGTACGACGCCGGCCTTAGCCCGGTCCCCCGCCAAGGTCGGTTTTTCATTTTTCTTGCCCCCTTTTTCTTCTTTTTGTTTTTTCTTTTCGGTACTGACCATCTGTCATCTTTTTCAGACATGCCACCGAGAACACGACTGACGGCAGCCGACGTACGTCAGTACGCTGTGAGGAAGAGGCCGGCGCAAGGTGCCGGACTGTCGCAGCCTCCCAAGAGGCCCCGTGCGGCTCCGCCGAGCGAACCAACTAGGTCGGGGGCGGAGCCGGTCATCGCGCTGTCGGCGCCGACAGTGCTCATTGAAGTCCCATCCGAGGGACCGTCGGGCGAGGGCGCCGCTTCGCCCGAAAGGCGGGCTGCTGAGTCCGTAGACGGCGCACCGACCACCCAACAGGCGGAGGAAGACCGGGAGGAGGCCCGCGGACCCGAGCGGCCGGCGCCT
This sequence comes from Elaeis guineensis, assembly GCF_000442705.2. Lineage (NCBI taxonomy): Eukaryota > Viridiplantae > Streptophyta > Magnoliopsida > Arecales > Arecaceae > Elaeis > Elaeis guineensis. Next base: position 80,548,211 of record NC_025993.2, read on the forward strand.
GCTGCCGCCATGCCATCGGCGGAGACTCGGTCGGGCTCAAGCCTGCCATCGATCTCCGATGTTAGGGCCTGGGCGTCCGGCCGAGGGAAGGCCCCCATGGCGTCGGGCGACGAAGGACGGTCGGCCGGCGGAGGATCGACCGACTTCCCGCTCCCCGAAGGTGCGTCGGGCCTGGCCAACCACGACTTGGCCAGAAGACTGTGCCAGGTGCTCCTCCTTCCTACCGACATCGATGCAATGAAGAACCAGCGTGTCTCCGACATGCTGTCTTCATTTTATCCGATGATGATCTGGGTAAGTTTCTCTTTTTCTTTGCCTTTAATGTAGCTCCCGTAAGTTTGGTCCCTTAACGGTCGGCTTTGTTTTGCGCAGCTGGTCTTCAATATATCCAAGCTAGAGGCCGGATACCGGAAGTTCGGCGACATGCGCGCGGCCTTGAGGGACAAGGTCGCGGGCCTTGAAGCCGACAAGGTCATCCTGGTCGACCAGCTGCAACAGTCGACCGACCGGGAGGGCCGACTTGAGGAAGAGGTCTCCCGACTTACGGAGGAGGTCTCCCGGCTCAAGGGAGCCCTGGCGTCGTCGGAGTCGGAGTTGCAGTCGGCCAGGGACGACGCGAAGAAGAAGTCCCGGACTGTCTGCCGGCTTCGGCACGAGCGAGACAGCTTCGCTAAGGAGCTGGAGGCCGACCGCGAGCAGCTCCAAGTAAGTCTCGAAAATCTCGCCAAGGCCGAGGAAGGCTTATCCATCGCCCAGGCCGACGCAGACATCGCGAAGGCCGAAGCAGAGTCGGTGAAGGAGGCCTTGGGTCAGGCCGTCGAGGACTTCCGGGACTCGGAAGAGTACCGAAAAGAGCTTCTGGAGAGCAGCTTCCTTTCATACCGGGTCGGGTACGAGGATGCTCGGGAAGTCGTTCGAGGCCTGTACCCAAAATTTGATCTCAGCAGCGTAGTTCTGCCAGAGCCGGAGGCCCCAGCTGCGGAGGAGACGGTCGAACCAGTATCGGAAGGCCTTTCCACAAGGGCGGAAGCCGAAGAAGATGCAGAGCCGGCTACCGAAGATCAGTCGGCCCCGACTGCCGAAGCCAGGTTGGATCCGCCGACCATCCCCCATCGCTACCCAGTGGAAGAGGCCGACTCCGACGATTAGTCGGTTTTGTTTTTCCTTTTTGCTTTTGCTTCAGCTTGTATCCGGGCTTCGGCCTGACTTTGTAAGCTTCTTTTGATCTTGAATGAAATCAGTTTTAAACTTTCTCCCCCCTGCCTGTTTTTCTTTCTTTCATGTGTTGTAGAATGCATCCGAACTCGTAGGTTGCCAACTCATATAGGTCGGTTAGGACGTTCGGCAACTCGCGCCGCCACGAAGGTAGGACAAATCCCGACTTTGGATCGGCCTTTGATGGTCGAGGTCGTAAGTCGGGCGTCCTTCCTCCGGCCATAAGTCGGACGCGTTCAGTCGAATGTCGTCGGGCGCATTTAGTCGGGGGAGCACCGATAAGTTGGATCCCGATACCCTTGTGTCGGGTATCCATACTGCGCCTCATGATATACGGTGGTAATCCGAATATCTCCCGACCGGCCGTAGCTCGGTCGGTGAGTCATGAATGCGACTGAGGTCGCATTGTGTGATAGACGGTGGTAAGCCGAATATCCCTCGACCGACCGTAGCTCGGTCGGCAAGTTGCGATGGCGGTCGCATAGGCATTTTGCCTTTCTTTGGTCGGAGCCCAATCGGTAAGTTAGCCGATAGTCTGGCCTGAAAGTTTGACCGTAGAAGGAGTGTCAACTCCCGTCAATATAGGTATATCGGTCTGGCCGGTCGGTGTTGCACGTTAGCATACTTCTGGCAAGGTTCGCACCTCCAGACCAACTCAGCCGCGTCCTTCCTCATGGTGGGCCAATAGTAACCCTATCGCAGGACTTTGTAGGCTAGAGACTTGCCCCCCAAGTGATTCCCGCAGATCCCTTCGTGCACTTCTCGGAGAGCATAGTCTGCGTCGGTCGGTCCCAAGCACCTAAGCAAGGGAAGGGAGAACGACCTTTTGTAGAGTCGGCCATCCATGATCACATATTGGGAGGCCGACCATCGGAGCCGCTTGGCCTCCGTGGGATCTTCAGGACTGATTCCGTCAGTCAGGAACCAAACAATCGGATCCATCCAGCTTGGTTCAGCTGCCAGCTGTAGTATTTCTTCGACTCGGTCGACACTCGGCTGCTCGAGGTTCTCCACGAACGTCCGACCCAAAGAGTCGAAAGCCGAAGTCGCCAGTCTGGAGAGTGCATCGGCACGGGCGTTCTCCGACCTAGGAATGTGGGAAATTTTAAAATACCTAAGGCACGCTACGAGGTCCTTCACTTTCTGGAGATATTTGGCCATGGTCGGATCTTGCGCCTCGAATTCACCTTTGACCTGCCCCACGATCAACTGAGAATCGGAGAATGCCCGGAGGCTGTCGACGCCCAGCTCCCTAGCCATCCTCAAGCCGGCGAGGAGTGCTTCGTACTCGGCTTGGTTATTGGACGCTTTGAAGTCGAATCGGAGGGCGTACTCGGTGACCACCCCATCCGAGTTGGTGAGCAGGAACCCAGCCCCGCTCCCCTGAGCGTTTGAAGCTCCGTCGATGTGCAGTACCCAGGTGGAGATCGGGTCTAGCTCGGGGACCGCATCTCCTCCCGGGTCCGCAGCTCCCAACCCTTGGCCGGTGGCCGGGCACTCGGCGATGAAGTCGGCCAGGACCTGAGCCTTTAAGGCAGGCCACGGTCGGTACTGTAGATCGAACTCGCTGAGCTTCATCGCCCACTTCGCCAGTCGTCCTGATGTGTCAGGTCGGCGCAGTATCGCCCTTAGGGGCTGGTTGGTGAGAACCACTATGGCATGAGCCTGGAAGTATGGGCGGAGTCGTTGTGCGGAGATGGTCAAGGCAAAAATCATCTTTTCCGTCTCTGAATATCGAGCTTTCGCACCGTGGAGCACTTTGCTGGTATAGTAGATAGGCTGATGGGTTCGGCTCTCATTTTCTCAGACGAGCACCGAACTGACCGCCTCAGAGGATGTGGCCAAATAGAGATACAAGGTCTCCCCGACCTGCGGCTTCACGAGCAGCGGAGGGGAGGCCAAGTACTTCTTCAGATCTTCGAAGGCCCGTTGGCACTCATCCGACCAAGAAAAACCCTTCGCCTGCCGTAGAGTTTTGAAAAACGGGAGGCACCTTTCAGCTGATCGAGAAATGAACCGGTTGAGAGCAACGATTTTTTCGTTCAGCTGCTGGACCTCCTTCTTGGTGTTCGGATGACGCATATCGACGATCGCCTTTATTTTCTCAGGGTTGGCCTCGATCCCTCACTGAGAAATCAGGAACCCGAGAAACTTCCCCGAGGTCAACCCAAAAGCGCACTTAGTCAGATTCAGCTTCATTCGATGTTGTCGTAGAGTGCGAAAGGTCTCCTCAAGATCCCGAACATGATCCAGAATCCGCACGTTTTTCACCAGCATGTCGTCCACGTATACCTCCATATTGCATCCGATCTGGTCTTTAAAGACCTTATTGACAAGTCGTTGGTAGGTGGCACCGGCGTTCTTCAGCCCGAAGGGCATCACCCGATAACAGTAGAGGCCCTTGGGGGTCACGAAGGCAGTGTGCTCCTCGTCTTCGGGCGCCATCCAAATCTGGTTGTACCCGACAAAGGCATCCATGAAGCTAAGCAGTCAAAATCCGGACGTCGCATCCACCAGCTGGTCGATCTTTGGAAGTAGAAAGCTATCTTTCGGACAGGCCCGATTCAGGTCGGTGTAGTCGATGCAAATCCTCCACTTCCCGTTGGCTTTTTTGACCATGACAACATTGACGAGCCAATCGGGATACGTGGCTTCTCTGATGAAGCCCACCTCGAGCAGCTTGTCCACTTCTTCATCGATGGCCCTCTGTCTTTCGGGAGCAAAGGACCTTTTCTTCTGCCTCACCGGCCTCATCGTCGGGTCGATGTTGAGTCGGTGGGTTATTGTCTCTGGGGGGATGCCCGACATATCTGCTGTCGACCAAGCAAATATGTCAGCGTTGGCCGTTAGCAGCTCCGTCAACCGTCGCCACTCCGGGTCGGGTAGTTGAGACCCGACCCATACCTTTCGGTCAGGGTCTTCCGCAATCGGGATTGACACGAGTTGCTCGACCGACGAGCCGCGTTCTTCCTCCTCCCGCTGGTCCAGTTTGTCGATCGTCAGGGAGCCCCTCAACTCGTCGTTCTGAGTGGAGATCTGGAAGCATCGACGAGCGAGCTGTTGGTCCCCGCACATCTCCCCGACCCCGTTCCTTGTCGGAAACCGAATGAGGAGATGGTACATCGAGACGATTGCCTTGAGGGCGTTAAGTCCGGGTCGTCCAAGTATGGCGTTGTAGGCCGAAGGTACTTGGACAACCGCGAAAGTCAAATGAACCGTGCTTTGTCGTGGTTCGGTGCCGGCCGTCAGAGGCAGGGTAATTTCTCCTTCCGTCGCGACGGCATCCCCGGCAAAGCCTATCAAGGGCGTGGAGACCCTCTTGAGTCGGTCGGTCGATAGTTGCATCCGGGAGAAGGTCGAGTAAAACAAAATATTTGTCGAACTTTCATTATCTACAAAAAAATTTTTTACATCATAGTTTGCTATTGTTGCCGAAACAACAACAGCGTCGTCGTGGGGAGTTTGGATGCCCCGAACGTCTTCTTCTGTAAAAGTAATCACGTCATCCGGGTGCAGCTTCTTCATGGGCTCCCCTTCAGCAGATGTCCCTGGGCCGAGTCGTTTGGAAATCATATTGATGACCCCGACCGTCGGCTGATTGCTGATCGCTTCCTCAATCGGCTGGGGTCGTCGGTCGGCCACAGGTTGAGTCGGCGGGTTCCTCCGAAATTTATCGAGATACCCTCGGCGGATGAGAGCTTCGATCTCATCCTTAAGCTGGATGCATTGCTCAGTATTGTGGCCGTGGCCCCGGTGGAATCGGCAGTACTTCCGTCGGTCGAGGCCTTTTGCCTTCAGAGGCGGAGGCCATCGCAGGTATTCTTTCCCCTCGATCTCCATCAAAATCTGCGCACGGGGGGCGGAGAGAGGAGTGTAGGAATCATACCTGGGGCGTGTCGGCCTTGGAGTCTGCCGTCGGGGCGACTTTTGGTTCCGTCGTAGTGGTGAGACCCGACCATCGGTTGGGGGCTTGCTAAGTTCGATGGGGTCCCGACCCTTCCTTCATTTTTCCTTCGGACCCTTGAACTCGATCGAGCGTCGGTCGGAGGCCCCTTCGTCTGTGCGCATATACTTGTACGCGCGCTCCAGCAATTCGGCATATGTAGGGGGAGGGTCTTGTCCAGGGAGTAGGTGAATCGGGACGCCCTCAGCCCCCGTTTCATGGCTGAGATAGCCATGTCTTCGTTGAGGTCCCGGACCTCAAGCGTGACCGTATTGAATCGCGCCACGAAGTGTTGGAGCATCTCGTTTTCTCCCTGTTTGAGGGAGAAAAGGCTATCCGACGTTCGCGGCGGCTTCCGGCTGGTGCTGAAGTGAGCCACGAAAGAGTGCTCGAGCTGTCCGAAGGAGTGGATACTTTTCGATCGAAGATCGGAGTACCAGGCCCTGGCAGCCTTGGGGAGTGTGACGGGGAAGCCGATGCAAAAGAGAGCATCGATTGCCCCCTGAATCGTCATGAGAGCTTTATAGCTCTCCAGGTAGTCGATTGGGTCGGTGGAGCCGTCATAGGGCTCCACGTGCGGCATCTTGAACCGACCGGGGATCAGTTCGTCGAGAATGAGTCGGGAGAGAGGTTGGGCAGTCTGAAAGTCGACATCGTTCGAAGGCTTCTGCCCGTCCACCTGCAACTGCGCAAGCCGACGGTCGATTTTTTCGAACCTGCGTTCGTGGTCGTCCGTCCGTCGGTGCTGGGAGACCCCAGGAGTGGAGTCTCCGGAAGATTTCGAGAGGGAGGCAGACGGCGTTCGCGGTCGTTTCTCCTTCCTCACCCGTTCCAACAGGGAAGGAGAGAGCTGCTGGGACTGACGGGCATCGCACCGTGGCCGCCCCTCCTCCTCTCCGTGGGAGCGCTGTGGCAGGCGCTCGCGCGGAGACGACGGAGATCGGCGCGGGCATCGGCGGCTGCTCCTGGAGGGCATCGGACGTGCCGCCGGTTGTTGCTAGAGGCTCTTGACCACGTCCGTCAGCACGGTCATCTGTCGTATGATTGTCGCGATCTGCACCTCCGTGGTCACCGCGGGGTGCGGAGAGCTGGGTTCCGCCGCGGAGGGTGACGGAGAGGCCTCTTCCCGACGGGAAGAGCACCTCGCCGATCCTGTGACCCTCGATCGTTGGGCTCTTGTCTTTGTCATTAGTATCTTCTACTTGAGAAGGCTTGGTGCCGCTCCCCCCTTCCTGGTGCACCAATCTGTTGCGGCCAATCCCCTCATCGCCTGGTCGTCGGGAACGAGCGCCTGCAAAAAAGGAAGTCCACACAGACCGGTGGTGACTCCGGCGGGGACCCTCTGACGGTCAAGTCAGAGAGGTGACTGGGCAACAGTGAAATGAAGACAGAGATCTCAATCGAGAGAGAGAAAGAGAGAGTTAGAGGGAGCAAGCCTGTTATTTTTTTTTCAGGGCCCCTTGCACTGTTGCCTTCCCCGATATATATAGTGGAGCGTGGTATGGCGCCGTCATTAATGGCGCGGACAATTGAGGAATTGTCAACTCACTGTAGACTGTCAGAGTCGCCGTGAAAGTGTCACATCGCCGTGGGGCTGTCAAATCACTAGGGTTGACAATGCCCTAGGTGGGATAACGCCCTTAGGTGGCAGTGCCGCATGCTGCTGTCAGGGCTGACAGTCTCTGGCCGCTGTACGACGATCGGAGGAATCGACCGACCCTAGGTCGGTGGCCAGCTGTGTGGCGTCGGGTGGAGATTCGGGCCCCTCCAACGGCCAGTCGGGCATGTTGCGAGAGTCGGCCATCAGACTTCCTAGTTCGGTCGGTCGGGAGAGTGGAAAAGGTCTGTCCGACCGACATATCCTCAGTCAGTAGAGGGCCGTTAATCGGCCGGTGATGGCGTCCGGTCGATCGGTCGGTCGGCCGGTCCGTCGGTCGGTCGGTCCGTCGGTCGGTCGGCCGGTCGGTATGTCCGATTATGAGTCGGCACGAGCGGGGTCGGTCGGTATTCCCCAACAAAAGGCTTTGCTGATATGGTCCTGTCATCATAAGGCTCATGGGGGGTGACAATTAATGTGACATGGATATGCATGATTTTGATGGTTTTATCCTTTAGGAGTGCAAAAACTCAGCTTTTGAGGTCTTATATAGGTAAATATCATCAAAATATGCGTAGATTGTCAAAATGAGGCGGCTACAATAGACTCAGATGCATTCAGAATCAAACTCAAAGTATTTGTGAAAACAAGATTCATAAAAGTTATCTCAAACTTTAGAGGGGTTTGCAGACCCAAAAACTCAACGGACAGTAATTATAATGTTTGATCCATTAAGAGCATCCCAAATGTCATCACTTTACTCCTAACTGATTAAAAATTAAAACTCATCTACAACATAGATAATGACATCCAAAATTCAATTAACTACAAGGTCATTTCCATTGTTTAGCCATCTAACAACATGATGTCTTCCTTAGTTCACAGACTAGACCGATTCATTTTGCTTCAAATTCTATTGACAAAACTCTCCTTTGAGATTTGATTGAGATGATTCAAGAAATCAACTTGATATTAGTTGCAAGAAAAGTGGCTTGGGGCTCCATTCTACCTATCTAATCAAAGTGATCGATGTCATTTTATGGGACCGGTATGTATTGACAATATATGCAGCCGACTAAAGTGTGGTCCAATGTACTGTAACCTAACTTTTTATTGAAGTTGACAAAAAATTGGCCTTGCATTGTTTAATGAGTAATATGTTATTGTAACTTCGCGTTCTCATGTAAAAGAAAAGCAATTTCATGGCAAAGGAGGGAAGGGCACAAGTACAATAGAATTTTCCTATGACTTGATTGTTTTAGAGTAAAGTATAAGCTCTTTGATAATGCACGTTTACTTGGATAAAGTCTGATTGAGCACAAGTTTGATCATGATCAAATTAATTCTGAGCTTGGAACTTGGAATCAAGCTTGTTTCTATTCTTTTTAATCAAGCCTAATTTTATAGTGAAGCTAAACCAAGCCTATTTCAAAAAGCTTGGCATGTTTAAATCATGTGAAGGTTAAATCAAGCTCATTTCATGCTCAGTTTAAGATTGAAATTCCTAGTCTTATATAAACCATGATGCTTTAAATTATCAAACCATCAAAACCTGTAATTATGTGATTCATCACATCATGTATTATAAAAATGTAATAAAGTCATCATATTGTATAAACAGAAGTTTTCATTGATTTTGGCCCCTGTATTAATTTTAATACTGGTTATAATTATACTATGATTGTTAAATATTTGCATACACTCTGAGCCTCACTTTTATTATGAGTAAGTACTCATTTATATAATAAAACCAATACTTAGTTAATTTATACTGTTATATCCTAATATTTTTACCCATTGATATAAATATTGAAATAATAGTTCATAATCAATATTTTACCATCCCAAATTAATTTCTACTCATTAAATATGGAGATTTTCGATATATACCTGAAAAATATGGCTTACATCTTTTATCATATGAAAGTCACTATTTACATCTATGGAAAATTATCAAAACATCCTATCAATTTTAGGTGATTTTTACTTAGATTTTGCTACGGTGCTATATTTTAGTTCTTTTATTGTTTATATATTTTTGATCATCGGATTAAACATATATCATTCGGATTTCAACCGATCAATTAAAGTACTAATGTGCATGATTGATGCAGTAAATATTTCAAAGATTAAAATTATTTCAATATTAAATTGATGACAAATTTCATAATTAAAAAGAACTTCATCTTTATTTTTTTCAAAAAAAAATTTTCGTGGGCCACCAAAGGCAGAGGAGCCATAGGTGGCAGAGGGAGCGACGTAGATTGAGAGCGAAGGCCGTGGGGAGGGGGGCGGGAGGGGGGCACGAAGAAGCTATGAGTAGGGTGGGGGTGTGGCACGGAGAAGCCGTGGGTGCCGAGGGTGGGGGGTGTGTGGATGAGCCACGGGTGGCGGAGGGGGGGAGATGCTGGTGGAGGGAGATGGAGCCGCAAGCAAGGGCCCAAGGGTGTAGAGCCATGGACGAAAGGAGGCAGAGGAGCTACAAGTGGCACCGAGGGGGGTGGGCATAAAGAAGCCGTAGGCAAAAGGAAGCAGAGGAGCTGCAGGAGGACAAAGAAGAAAGAACAAAATAATCATAATAAAATATTATTTTTAAAAAATAATAAAATATATAAAATAATAATATATAATATCTTAAATATTTTTTATAATAAAAAATTATAAAGAGATATCATAGGAAAACTTTTTTTTTTTACTTGCCAATCCTCTTATTTTAAAATTTTAAAGTATATCCTTAACGTTTATTAAGTGATGCAGTGCGGTCCTATCATCCATCTTCCTTTATTTTAGCTCATATGTAGTAGGTTCCAGGATTAAAATGTCCTTGACTCTATTCTTTCTTTCCTTCATGTTCTCTTTTCTTCATGTCTCCCATGGTACTGGTGACTGACAATTGTTGATTCAATGATAATAAACAATCTCATTATAACTTAAAAGAATGCTTGCTGAAAAGCCACAAAATCACCTTGCCTACTCATCACAACACCAATTTGATCCACAAAAGTATTGCAAAAAAGCTATAACAACAAGAAAATGGAAGCATATTTGTGCTTATAACTGTTCTTTTTGCTTGCTTCATGTTCCTCTTTTCAACTAAAACCATCAATGAGAGGATGACAATGGCATGGATAGGGAAGTAAAAATCCTATAATCAAGAAGAGGGTGGCGAGCAGAGGAAGGCATCCACACTCCCTCTAGAGCCAAGCAATGGTGTCCTCAACCCCAAGAAGCACTTGGTGCTCCTTGGGGGCCCCTCGAAGGTGCTGCCCATGATGAAAGAGAAGTAGGTGGGGAAGAGGTTGCATCATAGGTCCGTTACCCCATCTTTCTCCAGCATTTAGTTGAGTCGGTTGGCGAGGTCAGGCAAGCGTCGGTTTTCAAGCTTGGCGATGTTCAAGATCGTCAACATCAATGGGTCCCCAATCTATTGGTTTCCTTTGCACATAATTTATAGAAATTTTAGTGGGAGACTAGGGAGAGAGAGAGCAGCGTAATGTGAGCAATAAGGAGGAGCAAGAGATGAGGTCTCAAAAATTGGATAAAGCCTGGGAGATGTTGGTTGGTTTACCAATATATATATATGCCAGCCAGATCTTGGGCGAGCACATGTTTTTTCTTTGCAAATATTGTAAGAAAATTTTTTGTGCACCGCGGGTAGTGTAGAAAATTCGATATGGAGCATGCTATTTTGTCCGATTGATCTACATGATCACTGCTTTCCAATGCGCATTTAATGTCTGCAGATTTATTTTTTCATTTAAAATTTTGAATAACAAAAATATCCTTATCTTTAAAAAAATTATGACATTCTATATCAATATTATAATATTCTGCGTACAGAAAATCATAATTTTTATCCACAGAATATCATAATATAATGTAGGATGTTATAATTTTTTTCAAAAAATAGAGATATTTTCGTCATTCAAAATTTTCAAATGAAAAAATAAAACTACAGGTATTAAATACATGTTAGAAAATAGTTGGATAAAAATATTCCTTCTATATTATGATATTCTAGGCCATATTATGGCATCTTGAGTCATATTATGACATCTTGCATGCAAAAAGTTAAAATTTGATGCAGGATGTCATAATATGCATAGGATATCATAATTTTTTAGGTCATATTATGACATCAAAAAGTCATAATATGCCACAAAATATTATAATTTTTTTCAAAAGATAGGGATATTTTCATCATACAAAATTTTTAAACGAAAAAATAGAACTGCAAGCATTAAATACATGTTGGAAAGCTGTGGCTACGTGGATCAATCACATAAAATGGTACACTCCATATCAAATTTTTTATACCACCCGCAGGTGCACAAAATATTTCTCAATTTTTTATCTTTTCACCTCTCCCAAGCTCCCAAAGACAGGTGTAAAGCCCATGACTAGCCCACCTCCATCTTCATTCCATTTCAATTCCTTCCACTCTGTCATGTACTCTCCACTCTTTCTCAGTGTTTTTTTAGGCCTCTCTCCTCTCCTCTTCTTTGTTGTTTTCTATTTCAAAATATTTAGCAGTAATAGTACTCGTATTGTTGGTAAATCTAAGTTTTGGAGGGGGTGGATGGTGCCCCACAAGAGGACCACCGAAGAGAGAGCGAGAAATCCACCACATCCTTGCAGCACTGGTGCCACTATTGGAGCCGGCGATAAAGGAGGAGCGAAAAGTTTCTTGGCTTAATATTCTAGGTGGAGTCGTGCAAGAATTTTGAGGAGAGGAAATCCACATTGCATTACTTCACCGAGAAAGCCTTTATGCACCGTACATGATGCAATAAAATTTACATAGAGTATATCATTCAATCATATTGACATACTTAATCATCATTTTTCAATACATATTTAATATTTATAATTTTATTTTTTATTTAAAATTTTAAGTAACGAAAATGTCCCATCTATTTTAAAAAAATTATGATATACTATAGTTATATTATGACATCATAGCCAGTTATTTCAATGAAATGCATCATGAGTAGTTTGAAGATCAATTTAAAATTTGCTTATAAGATCATTTACTTTGAAGATTAAATTGAAAATTGCTGACAATTTTGGTTCTTTGACACATTTGCTTTGACAATTTTGCTTATTGCTCTCGATTCTATTTCTCTATTGCTTATTGCTCGATCTCGATTTTTGATTCTCTACTCCCCCTTTTTGATAGCATCAATTAAGATCTTAAGAGATTTTGAAGAGAGAAAAAAAAAGGATAACATAAAGGATATATTTTCTCTACTCTCTCTTTTTGATACCATATTTTATTTCTTTACTCTCCCTCTTTGATCGTTTATTTCTCTACTTCCCCTCATTATAGCAATCATAAAGGACATATCAATTTGCTCATATAGAAGATATTGCTATTCATAATATTTCATAGCACAAATATGAGTTATTTTTCATATCTCATAATTAAGACAATTCAATTGATTCTAATCATAAACATTCATTGAAATTCAAAGCATATAAATATATATATCTAAAATGTGACTGAATACATAGATGTCCCAATACATATGAGTCAACTCAAAATACAAAAGTCATGGATAACAACTATCCAAGAGTCAATCAGCCAACAAATACAAAGGCCATAAGATAGATTCTAGACATAAAAGATTAACTATTCTAGATCTAATATATATCATGGCTGGAGGTATCAGAATCAGAAGATTCAGAGAAATGATGAGGAGATGTAGGATTAAATCCATGGGCACGATCTCAACCATGTCTGCCTCGGCCATGGGTAGAAATATCGGCATGAGTAGAGGGGCGAGAAGGTCCTGGAGCTGGGGAAGATATGGACTGTGCTAGAAGAGAAAGTCTGATGGTGTCCAGAAGATCCAAAGCTCTCGACATAGACTGCATCATGGTACCAAACTGAATAGAGACAGCCTCACTGGAGTCCCTGATCCCTCTCCTCAAAAAGTCAAACCACCCTCCAAAACTCTCCAATGTTTAGCCACCTCTACAGACAGGTTGGAGACCTCTGTGATGTCCTCATACGGCTGGGGATGGGCTAAGGCTAATACTTGCCTCTGCAAATCTAGAACTCTGTCCGTCAGTCTCAGAACATATCCCTCAAGCTCCTCAAATCGTACGGACTGAGCTGTGAGCATCTGAAAAATAGTAGAGATATGAGGGATCAAAGTCTGGTCTGAGTCATCCTGAGATGTCGACCTTTGAGCAAAGACTGAGGTGGCAAACTGCTGAGATAAAATGGAGATAATTCGCTGGGACATCAACTCAATCTGATCATCTGCAAGTTTGAACTCTGAAGGATGTACCCTCCTCTCTGACTGTGGAACTGAAGCATGCCTCTTCACTGACACTGAGGGACCAGCCTCATGATCAGACACGAACTGAATATCAGGAGATGCTCTATGATCACGAGGAGGTGAAGACAGTCTCTCCTCCTCTGCTCTCTCCTCAACACCCTTTGACCAACCACCATCAGTCTTTGAAAAACCCATGCGGTGTAGTGTGTGGCGGTTGATGGTGTCAGAATGAGATAACCTGGTAACTGCCTTCCTCTCAAAACTGACTCCGAACCTCCTAAAGATCAGGATGAGTGCCATACCAAAAGGCAAGTGAGCCTTAGACCTATTTAGGGTCTCTCTCATGGTATCAATCATCAGAATAGGAAGGTTTAAGGGGGTCTCGGTGATCACATGGTACATGATGCAAATATCTCTACCAGATAAGAAGTCATACCTATCACTCCTAGGGACAAAGAGCTTGGTCACCATGTGATGCAAAAGCCTCATTTCCACTGAAAGTATCTTGGTTTCTAATATATTTAAACTTTCAGTAAAAGTTTTCTGTAAGATAACATTAATTCCTTCTTCTTTGATTGGGAGCTCCATATTAGAATAGCTTTCACAAGGCAAGTGTAGGATTTGTCCCAAATGTAATGGATCAAGAATAATATCAACACTTTTTACTATAGACTTTACTGTTCCATTGAAGTAACTTAAGTTCAAATAAAATTCTCTGACCAAATCAATATAAGTATTTTCTTTCAATAGATAGTAAAACTTCCATCCTTGATTTTTAATCTTTGATCCAATAGAGAACCCTTCTTTTTCAAAAAATTTAAAATCTATATTCTTCCTGGATTCCACTTTTCGATTAGAGAGAGGTACCTTGCTTGGACTGATTGGAGACTGTGTAGAAGCTGAAGCAGGACTTGGAGCTGAGATTGGAGTAGGAGAGGGCTCAGCTGCCATTCTTTTTCTACGCACACTCTCTTCCAACCCGCGAATAGATTTTCTTCTTTGCGGTAGCTTCATTTTGAGAGCCATTTGGATAAAAGAGACTTACAAGGAGCTTAGGAGACTAAATGAGAGATAGAGAGGAAAGAATTTTAGAAGAAAAAATAAAAATTTTGGGGAGACAAATCATCGGTTTGGAGAAGAGGGGTTAAATCTAGGGCAAGCTCGAACCACCCAAACGAAGAAGAAAGATAAGAGAGATTTAAATCCTAAAGGGGCGATTTAAAGAAAAAAATCTGGTGAGAAGAGGGATTTTGAGATAAGAGTGGAGAGGGAGGTGATCTTATTTGATGAAATGAGGAAGATGAACGGTAAAGGGGTCAGCTCTTTGCAATCGATGAAATCCCAATAAAACAGAGTCTGATTGATTTTAATAAAAATACCCTAGGGTCGATCTTAGAGGTCGACTCATGGTAAGAAAAATAAAAAAATGATGGAAAAATTTTGAAAAAGCTTGAAACTTGAAAGAAGAGTGTCTATTTGAGAGATTGATTATTTGAAGGATAGTTTTGAACTTTTAAGAAAGGAAAGATATAAAATTAGCTCAAAAATTAAATTGGTTCAATGAATTTTTGATGAATTGAACTTGGAATTAGAAGGATACTCAAGCTGAAGGATCAAGGATTCCTAATTCTCTCCTAATTTTACGAAATCTGTCTTCACTTAAGACCTTGGTAAAGATGTCAACCAATTATTTTTCAGTACATACATAATCAAGAATTATATTATTATTTTGGACATGTTCTCTTATGAAATGTGTCTAATTTCAATATATTTTGATCTAGAGTGTTGAATTAGATTTTTAGTTAGATTAATAGCACTAGTATTATCATATCTTATAAGAGTTTTATTGAGTTTGATGTCAAAGACCTCAAGTTGTTGCTTAATCCACAAGATCTGAGCACAACAACTTTCAGCTGCAATGTATTTGGCCTCGACCGTAGACAGTGCTACTGAGTTTTGCTTCTTGCTAAACCAAGAGATTAAGTTAACTCCAAAAAATTGACAAGTTCCACTAGTACTTTTTCTATCTAATTTATATCCAGTAAAATCAGCATCTGAATATCCTATTAAGTCAATTGATGAGTCTTTAGAATACCATAATCTTAGAGTTTGTGTACTTTTTAAATATTTAAGTATTCTTTTAACTACATCTAAGTGTGATTCTTTTGGATTTGATTGAAAGTGAGTATATAAACAAACACTAAACATAATATCTGTTCTACTAGCAGTTAAATACAATAAAGAATCAATCATCCCTCTATAAAGTTTTGAGTCTACATTTTTACCTCCATCCTTGTCAAGCTTGCATGATGGGCTCATGGGTGCACCAATTACTTTGGAGCTCTCTATTTCAAATCTTTTGAGTAGTTCTCTTGTGTACTTGCTTTGGATAATGGAGATCCCTTCCTTTATTTGTTTGATTTGGAGTCTAAGAAAGAATATAAGTTCTCCCATCATGCTCATCTCGAACTTTCTCTGCATGAGCTTGATAAAATCTTGACAAAGAGTTTCATTAGTAGACCCAAAAATAATGTCATCAACGTATATTTATATAACTAAGATATCATCGTGATTTCTTTTAATGAAAAAGATTGTATCTATATTTTCTCTTGAAAAATTATTCTTAAGCAAGAATTTACTTAACCTTTTATACCAAGTCTTAGGTGCTTGCTTTAGACCATATAGAGCTTTATTTAATTTAAAAATATGATTAGAAAAAGCATGATTTTCAAAATCGGAGGGTTGTTCTATAAAAACTTCTTCAGCAATATAACTATTTAGAAAAGTACTTTTGACATCTATTTAGAATAATTTAAAATTCATAAAGCATGCATATGCAAGTAAAAGCCTAATTGCTTCTAATCTAGCAATAGGTATAAAGGTCTCATCAAAATCAATTTCCTCTTCTTGATTATAATCCTTTGCAACCAATCTTACTTTATTCCTAATTATATTTTCATGTTCATCCAGTTTATTTCTATATACTCATTTTGTGCCAATTACTGGATAATTTTTAGGTCTTGATACTAAAGTTCATACATTATTTCTTTCAAATTGATTAAGTCCTTCTTGCATTATATTTATCCAATTATAATCTTTTTCAGTTTCATCTATGGTTTTAGGTTCAAGATGAGAAACAAATGCAAAATAATTGTATGCATCTCTAAGTGAAGAATGAGTTCTTACTCCATGTATAGGATCACCAATGATTAGTTTCTTGGGGTGATTGTGATCATACCTTCATTTTTTGGATAGATCATTTGTACCTTGAGATTGTTCTTGTTGTTCTTCACCTTCATCATCCTGTTTGTTTTTATGTTCTTCATCATTTTGAATTGTTGAGTCTTTTAGGGTGAGCTCCATCATCCCTTCTATAAGAGGATCTGTATCATCAATACCTTCATTCTTTCTTGAGGAAAGATCATTAGTCTCATCAAAAACAATATGTATTGACTCCTCTACTACTAAAGTTCTTTTGTTAAAAACTCTAAAAGCTTTACTAGAAGAGGAATAATCAAGAAAAATAGCTTTATCAGATTTTGCATCAAATTTTCCTAATCTTTCTTTACTGTTGTTCAAAACAAAACTTCGGCAACCAAAAACATGTAAACATGCAATATTTGATTTTCTTCTTTTTCAAAGCTCTTAAGGTATTTTTTTTAGTATTGATCTAATTAAAATATAATTTAATATGTAACATGCCGTATTAATTACTTCCGCCCAAAAGTATCTTGGGAGGTTGCTTTCACATAGCATGGTACGGGCCATTTCTTCAAGGATCTTATTTTTTCTTTCTACTACCCCATTTTGTTGGGGTATCCTAGGTGCTGAAAAGTTATGGTCAATACCTTTTTCATCATAAAACTTTTCAAAATCTTGATTTTCAAATTCGGTTCCATGATCACTTCGAATACGTTGAATTGAAAAATCTTTTTCATTAGTAACTTTTTGATAAAATTTTGAGAACACATGAAAAGTTTCATCTTTGTGTGCCAAAAGAAAATCTATGTAAAATGAGAGAAATCATCAATAATTACAAAGCTATATCATTTTCGATCCAGACTAGTAGTTCTAGTAGGTCCAAATAAATCTATGTGCAATAATTCTAATGGCCTAGATGTTGAAATAATATTTTTAGATTTGAATGATACTTTTGTTTGTTTATCTAGTTGACATGCATCACAAATTCTATCCTTTTCAAAATTCAATTTAGGTAAATCGATAATCAATTTTTTTTAATAAATTTTGAAAGTGAATGCATACTAATATGTGCAAGCCTACAGTGCCAAAGCCAACTAGTCTCATTAATTTTGGCATTCAAGGCTACTAGGCATTGCATGTTTATCTTAAAAAGATCATTTAAATCTATCATATAAATATTACCATATCTATACCCAACAAATTTAATCCTTCTTCATTGGGACTAGTTACTATGCATAATAAAGATTTAAAAATGACTTTGTACCCTTTATCACAGAATTGACTAATACTCAATAGATTATGTTTCAAACCATCTACTAACAAAATATTTTCAATATACTTGGAGGGAGTGATACCAATGTTACCTATATCGATGATTTTTTCTTTGCTATTATCTCCAAAGGTGACCATCCCTCTATCTTTTGCATCAAGTGTGATGAATTGAAATTTATCACCGGTCATGTGTCTTGAGCACCCACTATCAAGATACCATTTCTGATTTATTTCTTGAGATGCAAGACACACCTGCATGTAAAAATCAAGTTTTCACTTTAGGTACCCAAGCTTTCTTGGATCTTTTTTTGTTAGTTACAGTGGTTCCTTTTGGAACCCATATTTTCTTCACATTAGAATTTTCAGATTTGTTAGAGAAACAAGTATAGAATTTGTGTCCTACTGTACCATATTTAAAGTAAGTAGTATTTAAAAATTTATTGCTTGATGAGTTCACATAGATATTTTTTAAGAATTTTTATTTTTTTAAAGGGTTGTAGCCAAGACCGACTTTATCATAAATAGTCTTTTGACTATCAAGTATCATTTAAAGTTTAGTTAAACCAAGAGTGAACTTTTTTATCATAGATTTTAACTTAGCAATTTTATTTTTTAAGTTTAAATTTTCTTGTGTCAAGAATAATTTTTTATTTAAAATTATTTTATTTTCTTTTAGTAAAGATTGATTCTTTGATTTTAATTTTTTATTCTTTACCCCTAACTTCTTTAGATCATCAACTAGATCATAAAATGCTTCTTGAAGTTCTTTGAAAGTAAAGTCATCAGGAGTTTCAGCGTTTATCTTATTTTCATGTGCCATAAGGCACAAGTTGGTTTGCTCATGTGAATCTTCTTCTTTGAAGCTTGACTCATCACTATCACTCCAAGTAGCCATCATAATCTTTTTCTTGTACTTCTTGGGGCCCTTCTTAAGTTGTGGACATTCAGATCTGAAGTGCCCTGGCTTCTTACATTCGTAACAAATAAGAGGTTGCTCTTTATCTTTCCCTTTGCTATGTTCTCTTTTTGTAGGTGGCCTCTTCCTCATCCCTTATCTTCTTTTCTTCAAGAATCTTTTAAACTTCTAGTGATGAGGGTCATTTCTTCATCTTGCTCTTCATTTTCAGTTTCTTCAAATTTCTCATCGAGTTGAGTAGTAGACTTAAGGGCTATTGTCCTCTTTTTCTTGACA